>NW_028226942.1:0-21807 GCF_052327205.1 Somniosus microcephalus
ACCTGCTCACATTCACCCTCCCAACACTAACCGCGACCTGCTCACACTCATCCTCCCGACACTAACCTCGACCTGCTCACACTCATCCCATTCCCGACAATAACCTCGAACTGCTCAAACTCATCCTTCCAACACTAACCTCGACCTGCTCACACACATCCTCCCGACACTAACCTCGACCTGCTCACACTCATCTTCCCAACACTAACTTTGACCTGCTCACACTCATCCTCCCGACACTAACCTCGACTTGCTCACACTCATCCCATTCTCGACACTAACCTCGACCTGCTCACACTCATCCCATTCCCGACACTAACCTCGACCTGCTCACACTCATCTTTTCGACCCTAACCTCGACTGCTGACACTCATCCCATTCCCGACACTAACCTCGACCTGCTCACACTCATCCTTCCGACACTAACCTAGACCTGCTCACACTCATCCTCCCGACACTAACCTCAATCTGCTCACACTCATCCTCCCAACACTAACCTCGACCTGCTCACACTCATTCTCCCAACACTAAGTTCGACCTGCTCACACTCATCCTCCCGACACTGACCTTGACCTGCTCGCACTCATCCTCCGAACATTGACCTCGACCTGCTCACACTCATCCTCTGAACCTATCCTCGACCTGCTCACAATCATCCTCCCGACACTAACCTTGACCTGCTCACACTCATCCTTCCGACACTAACCTCGACCTGCTCACACTCATCCTCCCGACACTAACCTCGACCTGCTCACACTCATCCTCCCAACACTAACCTCGACCTGCTCACACTCATCCCGACACTAACCTCGACCTGCTCACACTCATTCTCCCGACATTAACCTCGACCTGCTCACACTCATCCCATTCCCGACAATAACCTCGATCTGCTCACATTCATCCTCCCGACACTAACCTCGACCTGCTCACACACATCCCATCCCCGACACTGACCTCGACTTGCTCACACTCATCCCATTACCGACACTAACCTCGACCTGCTCAGACTCACCCCGTTCCCAACACTAACCTCGACCTGCTCACACTCATCCTCCCAACACTGACCTCGACCTGCTCACACTCATCCTCCCAACAATAACCTCGACCTGCTCACACTCATCCTCCCAACACTAAACTCGACCTGCTCACACCCATCCTCCCAACTCTGACCTCGACCTGCTCACACTCATCCTCCCAACACTAACCTCGACCTGCTCACACTCATCCTCCCAACACTAACCTCGACCTGCTCACACTCATCCTCCCGACACTGACCTCGACCTGCTCGCACTCATCCTCCCAACATTGACCTCGACCTGCTCAGACTCATCCTCTCAACACTATCCTCGACCTGCTCACAATCATCCTCCCGACACTAACCTCGACCTGCTCACACTCATCCTCCCAACACTGACCTCAACCTGCTCACACTCATCCCATTCCCGACACTAACCTCGACCTGCTCACATTCACCCTCCCAACACTAACCGCGACCTGCTCACACTCATCCTCCCGACACTAACCTCGACCTGCTCACACTCATCCCATTCCCGACAATAACCTCGAACTGCTCAAACTCATCCTTCCAACACTAACCTCGACATGCTCGCACACATCCTCCCGACACTAACCTCGACCTGCTCACACTCATCTTCCCAACACTAACTTTGACCTGCTCACACTCATCCTCCCGACACTAACCTCGACTTGCTCACACTCATCCCATTCTCGACACTAACCTCGACCTGCTCACACTCATCCCATTCCCGACACTAACCTCGACCTGCTCACACTCATCTTTTCGACCCTAACCTCGACTGCTGACACTCATCCCATTCCCGACACTAACCTCGACCTGCTCACACTCATCCTTCCGACACTAACCTCGACCTGCTCACACTCATCCTCCCGACACTAACCTCGACCTCCTCACACTCATCCTCCCAACACTAACTTCGACCTGCTCACACTCATTCTCCCAACACTAACTTCGACCTGCTCACACTCATCCTCCCGACACTGACCTCGACCTGCTCGCACTCATCCTCCCAACATAGACCTCGACCTGCTCACACTCATCCTCTCAACCTATCCTCGACCTGCTCACAATCATCCTCCCGACACTAACCTTGACCTGCTCACACTCATCCTCCCAACACTGACCTCAACCTGCTCACACTCATCCCATTCCCGACACTAACCTCGACCTGCTCACACTCGCCATCCCAACACTAACCGCGACCTGCTCACACTCACCCTCCCGACACTAACCGCGACCTGCTCACACTCATCCCATTCCCGACAATAACCTCGAACTGCTCACACTCATCCTTCCAACACTAACCTCGACCTGCTCACACTCATCCTCCCGACACTAACCTCGATCTGCTCACACTCAGCTTCCCAACACTAACTTCGACCTGCTCACACTCATCCTTCCAACACTAACCTCGACCTGCTCACACACATCCTCCCGACAGTAACCTCGACCTGCTCACACTCATCTTCCGAACACTAACTTTGACCTGCTCACACTCATCCTCCCGACACTAACCTCGACTTGCTCACACTCATCCCATTCTCGACACTAACCTCGACCTGCTCACTCTCATCCCATTCCCGACACTAACCTCGACCTGCTCACACTCATCTTTTCGACCCTAAACTTGACTGCTGACACTCGTCCCATTCCCGACACTAACCTCGACCTGCTCACACTCATCCTTCCGACACTAACCTCGACCTGCTCACACTCATCCTCCCGACACTAACCTCGACCTGCTCACACTCATCCTCCCAACACTAACCTCGACCTGCTCACACTCATTCTCCCAACACTGACCTCGACCTGCTCACACTCATCCTCCCCACACCAACCTCGACCTGCTCACACTTATCCCGACACTAACCTCAAAGTGCTCACACTCATCCTCCCGACACTAACCTCGACCTGCTCACACTCATCCCATTCCCAACAATAACCACGATCTGCTCACACTCACCCTCCCGACACTAACCTCGACCTGCTCACACACATCCCATTCCCGACACTGAGCTCGACTTGCTCACACTCATCCCATTACCGACACTAACCTCGACCTGCTCACACTCATCCTCCCGACACTGATCTCGACCTGCTCACACTCATCCTCCCGACACTAACCTCGACCTGCTCACACTCATCCTGACACTAACCACGACCTGCTCACACTCATCCTCCCAACACTAACCTCGACCTACTCACACTCATCCTCCCGACACTAACCTCTACCTGCTCACACTCATCCTCCCAACAATAACCTCGAACTGCTCACACTAATCCTCCCAACACTAACCTTGACCTGCTCACACTCACCCTCCCGACACCAACCTCGACCTGCTCACACTCATCTTCCCAACACTAACCTCGAACTGCTCACACTCATCCTCCCAACACTGACCTCGACCTGCTCAAACTCATCCTCCCGACACTAACCTCGACCTGCTCACACTCATCCTCCCGACACTAACGTCGACTTGCTCACACTCATCCCATTCTCGACACTAACCTCGAGCTGCTCACACTCATCCCATTCCCGACACTAACCTCGACCTGCTCACACTCATCTTCTCGACTCTAACCTCGACTGCTCACACTCATCCCATTCCCGACAATAACCTCGACCTGCTCACACTCATCCTTCCGACACTAACCTCGACCTGCTCACACTCATCCTCCCGACACTAACCTCGACCTGCTCACACTCATCCTCCCAACACTAACCTCGACCTGCTAACACTCATCCTCCCGACACTAACCTCGACTTGCTCACACTGATCCCATTCTCAACACTAACCTCGACCTGCTCACACTCATCCCATTCCCGACACTAACCTCGACCTGCTCACACTCATCTTTTCGACCCTAACCTCGACTGCTCACACTCATCCCATTCCCGACACTAACCTCGACCTGCTCACACTCATCCTTCCGACACTAACCTCGACCTGCTCACACTCATCCTCCCGACACTAACCTCGACCTGCTCACACTCATCCTTCCGACACTAACCTCGACCTGCTCACACTCATCCTCCCAACACTAACCTCGACCTGCTCACACTCATCCCGACACTAACCTCGACCTGCTCACACTCATTCTCCCGACATTAACCTCGACCTGCTCACACTCATCCCATTCCCGACAATAACCTCGATCTGCTCACATTCATCCTCCCGACACTAACCTCGACCTGCTCACACACATCCCATCCCCGACACTGACCTCGACTTGCTCACACTCATCCCATTACCGACACTAACCTCGACCTGCTCAGACTCACCCCGTTCCCAACACTAACCTCGACCTGCTCACACTCATCCTCCCAACACTGACCTCGACCTGCTCACACTCATCCTCCCAACAATAACCTCGACCTGCTCACACTCATCCTCCCAACACTAACCTCGACCTGCTCAC
Source organism: Somniosus microcephalus (assembly GCF_052327205.1). Taxonomy (NCBI): domain Eukaryota; kingdom Metazoa; phylum Chordata; class Chondrichthyes; order Squaliformes; family Somniosidae; genus Somniosus; species Somniosus microcephalus. The sequence goes on from NW_028226942.1 coordinate 4,460, forward strand.
ACCCATCCTCCCAACTCTGACCTCGACCTGCTCACACTCATCCTCCCAGCACTAACCTCGACCTGCTCACACTCATCCTCCCAACACTAACCTCGACCTGCTCACACTCATCCTCCCGACACTGACCTCGACCTGCTCGCACTCATCCTCCCAACATTGACCTCGACCTGCTCAGACTCATCCTCTCAACACCACCCTCGACCTGCTCACAATCATCCTCCCGACACTAACCTCGACCTGCTCACACTCATCCTCCCAACACTGACCTCAACCTGCTCACACTCATCCCATTCCCGACACTAACCTCGACCTGCTCACATTCACCCTCCCAACACTAACCGCGACCTGCTCACACTCATCCTCCCGACACTAACCTCGACCTGCTCACACTCATCCCATTCCCGACAATAACTTCGAACTGCTCAAACTCATCCTTCCAACACTAACCTCGACCTGCTCACACACATCCTCCCGACACTAACCTCGACCTGCTCACACTCATCTTCCCAACACTAACTTTGACCTGCTCACACTCATCCTCCCGACACTAACCTCGACTTGCTCACACTCATCCCATTCTCGACACTAACCTCGACCTGCTCACACTCATCCCATTCCCGACACTAAACTCGACCTGCTCACACTCATCTTTTCGACCCTAACCTCGACTGCTGACACTCATCCCATTCCCGACACTAACCTCGACCTGCTCACACTCATCCTTCCGACACTAACCTCGACCTGCTCACACTCATCCTCCCAACACTAACCTCGACCTGCTCACACTCATTCTCCCAACACTAACTTCGACCTGCTCACACTCACCCTCCCGACACTGACCTCGACCTGCTCGCACTCATCCTCCCAACATTGACCTCGACCTGCTCGCACTCATCCTCCCAACACTGACCTCAACCTGCTCACACTCATCCCATTCCCGACACTAACCTCGACTGCTCACACTCATCCCATTCCCGACACTAACCTCGACCTGCTCACACTCATCCTTCCGACACTAACCTCGACCTGCTCACACTCATCCTCCCGACACTAACCTCGACCTGCTCACACTCATCCTTCCGACACTAACCTCGACCTGCTCACACTCATCCTCCCAACACTAACCTCGACCTGCTCACACTCATCCCGACACTAACCTCGACCTGCTCACACTCATTCTCCCGACATTAACCTCGACCTGCTCACACTCATCCCATTCCAGACAATAACCTCGATCTGCTCACATTCATCCTCCCGACACTAACCTCGACCTGCTCACACACATCCCATCCCCGACACTGACCTCGACTTGCTCACACTCATCCCATTACCGACACTAACCTCGACCTGCTCAGACTCACCCCGTTCCCAACACTAACCTCGACCTGCTCACACTCATCCTCCCAACACTGACCTCGACCTGCTCACACTCATCCTCCCAACAATAACCTCGACCTGCTCACACTCATCCTCCCAACACTAACCTCGACCTGCTCACACCCATCCTCCCAACTCTGACATCGACCTGCTCACACTCATCCTCCCAGCACTAACCTCGACCTGCTCACACTCATCCTCCCAACACTAACCTCGACCTGCTCACACTCATCCTCCCGACACTGACCTCGACCTGCTCGCACTCATCCTCCCAACATTGACCTCGACCTGCTCAGACTCATCCTCTCAACACCACCCTCGACCTGCTCACAATCATCCTCCCGACACTAACCTCGACCTGCTCACACTCATCCTCCCAACACTGACCTCAACCTGCTCACACTCATCCCATTCCCGACACTAACCTCGACCTGCTCACATTCACCCTCCCAACACTAACCGCGACCTGCTCACACTCATCCTCCCGACACTAACCTCGACCTGCTCACACTCATCCCATTCCCGACAATAACTTCGAACTGCTCAAACTCATCCTTCCAACACTAACCTCGACCTGCTCACACACATCCTCCCGACACTAACCTCGACCTGCTCACACTCATCTTCCCAACACTAACTTTGACCTGCTCACACTCATCCTCCCGACACTAACCTCGACTTGCTCACACTCATCCCATTCTCGACACTAACCTCGACCTGCTCACACTCATCCCATTCCCGACACTAAACTCGACCTGCTCACACTCATCTTTTCGACCCTAACCTCGACTGCTGACACTCATCCCATTCCCGACACTAACCTCGACCTGCTCACACTCATCCTTCCGACACTAACCTCGACCTGCTCACACTCATCCTCCCAACACTAACCTCGACCTGCTCACACTCATTCTCCCAACACTAACTTCGACCTGCTCACACTCATGCTCCCGACACTGACCTCGACCTGCTCGCACTCATCCTCCCAACATTGACCTCGACCTGCTCGCACTCATCCTCCCAACACTGACCTCAACCTGCTCACACTCATCCCATTCCCGACACTAACCTCGACTGCTCACACTCATCCCATTCCCGACACTAACCTCGACCTGCTCACACTCATCCTTCCGACACTAACCTCGACCTGCTCACACTCATCCTCCCGACACTAACCTCGACCTGCTCACACTCATCCTTCCGACACTAACCTCGACCTGCTCACACTCATCCTCCCAACACTAACCTCGACCTGCTCACACTCATCCCGACACTAACCTCGACCTGCTCACACTCATTCTCCCGACATTAACCTCGACCTGCTCACACTCATCCCATTCCCGACAATAACCTCGATCTGCTCACATTCATCCTCCCGACACTAACCTCGACCTGCTCACACACATCCCATCCCCGACACTGACCTCGACTTGCTCACACTCATCCCATTACCGACACTAACCTCGACCTGCTCAGACTCACCCCGTTCCCAACACTAACCTCGACCTGCTCACACTCATCCTCCCAACACTGACCTCGACCTGCTCACACTCATCCTCCCAACAATAACCTCGACCTGCTCACACTCATCCTCCCAACACTAACCTCGACCTGCTCACACCCATCCTCCCAACTCTGACATCGACCTGCTCACACTCATCCTCCCAGCACTAACCTCGACCTGCTCACACTCATCCTCCCAACACTAACCTCGACCTGCTCACACTCATCCTCCCGACACTGACCTCGACCTGCTCGCACTCATCCTCCCAACATTGACCTCGAGCTGCTCAGACTCATCCTCTCAACACCATCCTCGACCTGCTCACAATCATCCTCCCGACACTAACCTCGACCTGCTCACACTCATCCTCCCAACACTGACCTCAACCTGCTCACACTCATCCCATTCCCGACACTAACCTCGACCTGCTCACATTCACCCTCCCAACACTAACCGCGACCTGCTCACACTCATCCTCCCGACACTAACCTCGACCTGCTCACACTCATCCCATTCCCGACAATAACTTCGAACTGCTCAAACTTATCCTTCCAACACTAACCTCGACCTGCTCACACACATCCTCCCGACACTAACCTCGACCTGCTCACACTCATCTTCCCAACACTAACTTTGACCTGCTCACACTCATCCTCCCGACACTAACCTCGACTTGCTCACACTCATCCCATTCTCGACACTAACCTCGACCTGCTCACACTCATCCCATTCCCGACACTAACCTCGACCTGCTCACACTCATCTTTTCGACCCTAACCTCGACTGCTGACACGCATCCCATTCCCGACACTAACCTCGACCTGCTCACACTCATCCTTCCGACACTAACCTCGACCTGCTCACACTCATCCTCCCAACACTAACCTCGACCTGCTCACACTCATTCTCCCAACACTAACTTCAACCTGCTCACACTCATCCTCCCGACACTGACCTCGACCTGCTCGCACTCATCCTCCCAACATTGACCTCGACCTGCTCGCACTCATCCTCCCAACACTGACCTCAACCTGCTCACACTCATCCCATTCCCGACACTAACCTCGACCTGCTCACATTCACCCTCCCAACACTAACCGCGACCTGCTCACACTCATCCTCCCGACACTAACCTCGACCTGCTCACACTCATCCCATTCCCGACAATAACCTCGAACTGCTCAAACTCATCCTTCCAACACTAACCTCGACCTGCTCACACACATCCTCCCGACACTAACCTCGACCTGCTCACACTCATCTTCCCAACACTAACTTCGACATGCTCACACTCATCCTCCCGACACTAACCTCGACTTGCTCACACTCATCCCATTCTCGACACTAACCTCGACCTGCTCACACTCATCCCATTCCCGACACTAACCTCGACCTGCTCACACTCATCTTTTCGACCCCAAACTTGACTGCTGACACTCGTCCCATTCCCGACACTAACCTCGACCTGCTCACACTCATCCTTCCGACACTAACCTCGACCTGCTCACACTCATCCTCCCGACACTAACCTCGACCTGCTCACACTCATCCTCCCAACACTAACCTCGACCTGCTCACACTCATTCTCCCAACACTGACCTCGACCTGCTCACACTCATCCTCCCCACACCAACCTCGACCTGCTCACACTTATCCCGACACTAACCTCAAAGTGCTCACACACATCCTCCCGACACTAACCTCAACGTGCTCACACTCATCCCATTCCCAACAATAACCACGATCTGCTCACACTCACCCTCCCGACACTAACCTCGACCTGCTCACACACATCCCATTCCCGACACTGAGCTCGACTTGCTCACACTCATCCCATTACCGACACTAACCTCGACCTGCTCACACTCATCCTCCCGACACTGATCTCGACCTGCTCACACTCATCCTCCCGACACTAACCTCGACCTGCTCACACTCATCCTGACACTAACCACGACCTGCTCACACTCATCCTCCCAACACTAACCTCGACCTACTCACACTCATCCTCCCGACACTAACCTCGACCTGCTCACACTCATCCTCCCAACAATAACCTCGACCTGCTCACACTAATCCTCCCAACACTAAACTTGACCTGCTCACACTCACCCTCCCGACACCAACCTCGACCTGCTCACACTCATCTTCCCAACACTAACCTCGAACTGCTCACACTCATCCTCCCAACACTGACCTCGACCTCCTCAAACTCATCCTCCCGACACTAACCTCGACCTGCTCACACTCATCCTCCCGACACTAACGTCGACTTGCTCACACTCATCCCATTCTCGACACTAACCTCGAGCTGCTCACACTCATCCCATTCCCGACACTAACCTCAACCTGCTCACACTCATCTTCTCGACTCTAACCTCGACTGCTCACACTCATCCCATTCCCGACAATAACCTCGACCTGCTCACACTCATCCTTCCGACACTAACCTCGACCTGCTCACACTCATCCTCCCGACACTAACCTCGACCTGCTCACACTCATCCTCCCAACACTAACCTCGACCTGCTAACACTCATCCTCCCGACACTAACCTCGACTTGCTCACACTCACCCCATTCTCAACACTAACCTCGACCTGCTCACACTCATCCCATTCCCGACACTAACCTCGACCTGCTCACACACATCTTTTCGACCCTAACCTCGACTGCTCACAATCTTCCCATTCCCGACACTAACCTCGACCTGCTCACACTCATCCTTCCAACACTAACCTCGACCTGCTCACACTCATCCTCCCGACACTAACCTCGACCTGCTCACACTCATCCTTCCGACACTAACCTCGACCTGCTCACACTCATCCTCCCAACACTAACCTCGACCTGCTCACACTCATCCCGACACTAACCTCGACCTGCTCACACTCATTCTCCCGACATTAACCTCGACCTGCTCACACTCATCCCATTCCCGACAATAACCTCGATCTGCTCACATTCATCCTCCCGACACTAACCTCGACCTGCTCACACACATCCCATCCCCGACACTGACCTCGACTTGCTAACACTCATCCCATTACCGACACTAACCTCGACCTGCTCAGACTCACCCCGTTCCCAACACTAACCTCGACCTGCTCACACTCATCCTCCCAACACTGACCTCGACCTGCTCACACTCATCCTCCCAACAATAACCTCGACCTGCTCACACTCATCCTCCCAACACTAACCTCGACCTGCTCACACCCATCCTCCCAACTCTGACCTCGACCTGCTCACACTCATCCTCCCAGCACTAACCTCGACCTGCTCACACTCATCCTCCCAACACTAACCTCGACCTGCTCACACTCATCCTCCCGACACTGACCTCGACCTGCTCGCACTCATCCTCCCAACATTGACCTCGACCTGCTCAGACTCATCTTCTCAACACCATCCTCGACCTGCTCACAATCATCCTCCCGACACTAACCTCGACCTGCTCACACTCATCCTCCCAACACTGACCTCAACCTGCTCACACTCATCCCATTCCCGACACTCACCTCGACCTGCTCACATTCACCCTCCCAACACTAACCGTGACCTGCTCACACTCATCCTCCCGACACTAACCTCGACCTGCTCACACTCATCCCATTCCCGACAATAACCTCGAACTGCTCAAACTCATCCTTCCAACACTAACCTCGACCTGCTCACACACATCCTCCCGACACTATCCTCGACCTGCTCACACTCATCTTCCCAACACTAACTTTGACCTGCTCACACTCATCCTCCCGACACTTACATCGACTTGCTCACACTCATCCCATTCTCGACACTAACCTCGACCTGCTCACACTCATCCCATTCCCGACACTAACCTTGACCTGCTCACACTCATCTTTTCGACCCTAACCTCGACTGCTGACACTCATCCCATTCCCGACACTAACCTCGACCTGCTCACACTCATCCTTCCGACACTAACCTCGACCTGCTCACACTCATCCTCCCGACACTAACCTCGACCTGCTCACACTCATCCTCCCAACACTAGCCTCGACCTGCTCACACTCATTCTCCCAACACTAACTTCGACCTGCTCACACTCATCCTCCCGACACTGACCTCGACCTGCTCGCACTCATCCTCCCAACATTGACCTCGACCTGCTCACACTCATCCTCCCAACACTGACCTCAACCTGCTCACACTCATCCCATTCCCGACACTAACCTCGACCTGCTCACACTCATCTTCCCAACACTAACTTTGACCTGCTCACACTCATCCTCCCGACACTAACCTCGACTTGCTCACACTCATCCCATTCTCGACACTAACCTCGACCTGCTCACACTCATCCCATTCCCGACACTAACCTCGACCTGCTCACACTCATCTTTTCGACCCTAACCTCGACTGCTGACACTCATCCCATTCCCGACACTAACCTCGACCTGCTCACACTCATCCTTCCGACACTAACCTCGACCTGCTCACACTCATCCTCCCGACACTAACCTCGACCTGCTCACACTCATCCTCCCAACACTAGCCTCGACCTGCTCACACTCATTCTCCCAACAGTAACTTCGACCTGCTCACACTCATCCTCCCGACACTGACCTCGACCTGCTCGCACTCATCCTCCCAACATTGACCTCGACCTGCTCACACTCATCCTCCCAACACTGACCTCAACCTGCTCACAATCATCCTCCCGACACTAACCTTGACCTGCTCACACTCATCCTCCCAACACTGACCTCAACCTGCTCACACTCATCCCATTCCCGACACTAACCTCGACCTGCTCACACTCACCCTCCCAACACTAACCGCGACCTGCTCACACTCACCCTCCCGACACTAACCGCAACCTGCTCACACTCATCCCATTCCCGACAATAACCTCGAACTGCTCACACTCATCCTTCCAACACTAACCTCGACCTGCTCACACTCATCCTCCCGACACTAACCTCGACCTGCTCACACTCATCTTCCTAACACTAAATTCGACCTGCTCACACTCATCCTCCTGACACTAACCTCGACTTGCTCACACTCATCCCATTCTCGACACTAACCTCGACCTGCTCACACTCATCCCATTCCCGACACTAACCTCGACCTGCTCACACTCATCTTTTCGACCCTAAACTTGACTGCTGACACTCGTCCCATTCCCGACACTAACCTCGACCTGCTCACACTCATCCTTCCGACACTAACCTCGACCTGCTCACACTCATCCTCCCGACACTAACCTCGACCTGCTCACACTCATCCTCCCAACACTAACCTCGACCTGCTCACACTCATTCTCCCAACACTGACCTCGACCTGCTCACACTCATCCTCCCCACACCAACCTCGACCTGCTCACACTTATCCCGACACTAACCTCAAAGTGCTCACACTCATCCTCCCGACACTAACCTCGACCTGCTCACACTCATCCCATTCCCAACAATAACCACGATCTGCTCACACTCACCCTCCCGACACTAACCTCGACCTGCTCACACACATCCCATTCCCGACACTGAGCTCGACTTGCTCACACTCATCCCATTACCGACACTAACCTCGACCTGCTCACACTCATCCTCCCGACACTGATCTCGACCTGCTCACACTCATCCTCCCGACACTAACCTCGACCTGCTCACACTCATCCTGACACTAACCACGACCTGCTCACACTCATCCTCCCAACACTAACCTCGACCTACTCACACTCATCCTCCCGACACTAACCTCGACCTGCTCACACTCATCCTCCCAACAATAACCTCGACCTGCTCACACTAATCCTCCCAACACTAACCTTGACCTGCTCACACTCACCCTCCCGACACCAAACTCGACCTGCTCACACTCATCTTCCCAACACTAACGTCGAACTGCTCACACTCATCCTCCCAACACTGACCTCGACCTGCTCAAACTCATCCTCCCGACACTAACCTCGACGTGCTCACACTCACCCTCCCGACACTAACGTCGACTTGCTCACACTCATCCCATTCTCGACACTAACCTCGAGCTGCTCACACTCATCCCATTCCCGACACTAAACTCGACCTGCTCACACTCATCTTCTCGACTCTAACCTCGACTGCTCACACTCATCCCATTCCCGACAATAACCTCGACCTGCTCACACTCATCCTTCCGACACTAACCTCGACCTGCTCACACTCATCCTCCCGACACTAACCTCGACCTGCTCACACTCATCCTCCCAACACTAACCTCGACCTGCTAACACTCATCCTCCCGACACTAACCTCGACTTGCTCACACTGATCCCATTCTCGACACTAACCTCGACCTGCTCACACTCATCCCATTCCCGACACTAACTTCGACCTGCTCACACTCATCTTTTTGACCCTAACCTCGACTGCTCACACTCATCCCATTCCCGACACTAACCTCGACCTGCTCACACTCATCCTTCCGACACTAACCTCGACCTGCTCACACTCATCCTCCCGACACTAACCTCGACCTGCTCACACTCATCCTCCCAACACTAACCTCGACCTGCTCACACTCATTCTCCCAACACTGACCTCGACCTGCTCACACTCATCCTCCCCACACCAACCGCGACCTGCTCACACTTATCCCGACACTAACCTCGACCTGCTCACACTCATTCTCCCGACATTAACCTCGACCTGCTCACACTCATCCCATTCCCGACAATAACCTCGATCTGCTCACACTCATCCTCCCGACACTAACCTCGACCTGCTCACACACATCCCATTCCCGACACTGACCTCGACTTGCTCACACTCATCCCATTACCGACACTAACCTCGACCTGCTCACACTCACCCCGTTCCCAACACTAACCTCGACATGCTCACACTCATCCTCCCAACACTGACCTCGACCTGCTCACACTCATCCTCCCAACTATAACCTCGACCTGCTCACACTCATCTTCCCAACAGTAACTTCGAACTGCTCACACTCATCCTCCCGACACTAACCTCGACTTGCTCACACTCATCCCATTCTCGACACTAACCTCGACCTGCTCACACTGATCCCATTCCCGACACTAACCTCGACCTGCTCACACTCATCTTTTCGACCCTAACCTCGACTGCTGACACTCATCCCATTCCCGACACTAACCTCGACCTGCTCACACTCATCCTTCCGACACTAACCTCGACCTGCTCACACTCATCCTCCCGACACTAACCTCGACCTGCTCACACTCATCCTCCCAACACTAACCTCGACCTGCTCACACTCATTCTCCCAACACTGACCTCGACCTGCTCACACTCATCCTCCCCACAACAACCTCGACATGCTCACACTCATCCCATTCCCAACACTAACCTCGACCTGCTCACACGCATCCTCCCGACAGTAACCTCGACCTGCTCACACTCATCCTCCCGACACTAGCCTCGACCTGCTCACACTCATTCTCCCAACACTAACTTCGACCTGCTCACACTCATCCTCCCGACACTGACCTCGACCTGCTCGCACTCATCCTCCCAACATTGACCTCGACCTGCTCACACTCATCCTCCCAACACTGACCTCAACCTGCTCACACTCATCCCATTCCCGACACTAACCTCGACCTGCTCACACTCATCTTCCCAACACTAACTTTGACCTGCTCACACTCATCCTCCCGACACTAACCTCGACTTGCTCACACTCATCCCATTCTCGACACTAACCTCGACCTGCTCACACTCATCCCATTCCCGACACTAACCTCGACCTGCTCACACTCATCTTTTCGACCCTAACCTCGACTGCTGACACTCATCCCATTCCCGACACTAACCTCGACCTGCTCACACTCATCCTTCCGACACTAACCTCGACCTGCTCACACTCATCCTCCCGACACTAACCTCGACCTGCTCACACTCATCCTCCCAACACTAGCCTCGACCTGCTCACACTCATTCTCCCAACAGTAACTTCGACCTGCTCACACTCATCCTCCCGACACTGACCTCGACCTGCTCGCACTCATCCTCCCAACATTGACCTCGACCTGCTCACACTCATCCTCCCAACACTGACCTCAACCTGCTCACAATCATCCTCCCGACACTAACCTTGACCTGCTCACACTCATCCTCCCAACACTGACCTCAACCTGCTCACACTCATCCCATTCCCGACACTAACCTCGACCTGCTCACACTCACCCTCCCAACACTAACCGCGACCTGCTCACACTCACCCTCCCGACACTAACCGCGACCTGCTCACACTCATCCCATTCCCGACAATAACCTCGAACTGCTCACACTCATCCTTCCAACACTAACCTCGACCTGCTCACACTCATCCTCCCGACACTAACCTCGACCTGCTCACACTCATCTTCCTAACACTAAATTCGACCTGCTCACACTCATCCTCCTGACACTAACCTCGACTTGCTCACACTCATCCCATTCTCGACACTAACCTCGACCTGCTCACACTCATCCCATTCCCGACACTAACCTCGACCTGCTCACACTCATCTTTTCGACCCTAAACTTGACTGCTGACACTCGTCCCATTCCCGACACTAACCTCGACCTGCTCACACTCATCCTTCCGACACTAACCTCGACCTGCTCACACTCATCCTCCCGACACTAACCTCGACCTGCTCACACTCATCCTCCCAACACTAACCTCGACCTGCTCACACTCATTCTCCCAACACTGACCTCGACCTGCTCACACTCATCCTCCCCACACCAACCTCGACCTGCTCACACTTATCCCGACACTAACCTCAAAGTGCTCACACTCATCCTCCCGACACTAACCTCGACCTGCTCACACTCATCCCATTCCCAACAATAACCACGATCTGCTCACACTCACCCTCCCGACACTAACCTCGACCTGCTCACACACATCCCATTCCCGACACTGAGCTCGACTTGCTCACACTCATCCCATTACCGACACTAACCTCGACCTGCTCACACTCATCCTCCCGACACTGATCTCGACCTGCTCACACTCATCCTCCCGACACTAACCTCGACCTGCTCACACTCATCCTGACACTAACCACGACCTGCTCACACTCATCCTCCCAACACTAACCTCGACCTACTCACACTCATCCTCCCGACACTAACCTCGACCTGCTCACACTCATCCTCCCAACAATAACCTCGACCTGCTCACACTAATCCTCCCAACACTAACCTTGACCTGCTCACACTCACCCTCCCGACACCAAACTCGACCTGCTCACACTCATCTTCCCAACACTAACGTCGAACTGCTCACACTCATCCTCCCAACACTGACCTCGACCTGCTCAAACTCATCCTCCCGACACTAACCTCGACGTGCTCACACTCACCCTCCCGACACTAACGTCGACTTGCTCACACTCATCCCATTCTCGACACTAACCTCGAGCTGCTCACACTCATCCCATTCCCGACACTAAACTCGACCTGCTCACACTCATCTTCTCGACTCTAACCTCGACTGCTCACACTCATCCCATTCCCGACAATAACCTCGACCTGCTCACACTCATCCTTCCGACACTAACCTCGACCTGCTCACACTCATCCTCCCGACACTAACCTCGACCTGCTCACACTCATCCTCCCAACACTAACCTCGACCTGCTAACACTCATCCTCCCGACACTAACCTCGACTTGCTCACACTGATCCCATTCTCGACACTAACCTCGACCTGCTCACACTCATCCCATTCCCGACACTAACTTCGACCTGCTCACACTCATCTTTTTGACCCTAACCTCGACTGCTCACACTCATCCCATTCCCGACACTAACCTCGACCTGCTCACACTCATCCTTCCGACACTAACCTCGACCTGCTCACACTCATCCTCCCGACACTAACCTCGACCTGCTCACACTCATCCTCCCAACACTAACCTCGACCTGCTCACACTCATTCTCCCAACACTGACCTCGACCTGCTCACACTCATCCTCCCCACACCAACCGCGACCTGCTCACACTTATCCCGACACTAACCTCGACCTGCTCACACTCATTCTCCCGACATTAACCTCGACCTGCTCACACTCATCCCATTCCCGACAATAACCTCGATCTGCTCACACTCATCCTCCCGACACTAACCTCGACCTGCTCACACACATCCCATTCCCGACACTGACCTCGACTTGCTCACACTCATCCCATTACCGACACTAACCTCGACCTGCTCACACTCACCCCGTTCCCAACACTAACCTCGACATGCTCACACTCATCCTCCCAACACTGACCTCGACCTGCTCACACTCATCCTCCCAACTATAACCTCGACCTGCTCACACTCATCTTCCCAACAGTAACTTCGAACTGCTCACACTCATCCTCCCGACACTAACCTCGACTTGCTCACACTCATCCCATTCTCGACACTAACCTCGACCTGCTCACACTGATCCCATTCCCGACACTAACCTCGACCTGCTCACACTCATCTTTTCGACCCTAACCTCGACTGCTGACACTCATCCCATTCCCGACACTAACCTCGACCTGCTCACACTCATCCTTCCGACACTAACCTCGACCTGCTCACACTCATCCTCCCGACACTAACCTCGACCTGCTCACACTCATCCTCCCAACACTAACCTCGACCTGCTCACACTCATTCTCCCAACACTGACCTCGACCTGCTCACACTCATCCTCCCCACAACAACCTCGACATGCTCACACTCATCCCATTCCCAACACTAACCTCGACCTGCTCACACGCATCCTCCCGACAGTAACCTCGACCTGCTCACACTCATCCTCCCGACATTAACCTCGACCTGCTCACACTCATCCTCCCAACACTGACCTCGACCTGCTCACACTCATCCTCCCGACACTAACCTCGACCTGCTCACACTCATCCCGACACTAACCTCGGCCTGCTCACACTCATCCTCCCGACACTAACCTCGACATGCTCACACTCATCCCATTCCCAACACTAACCTCGACCTGCTCACACGCATCCTCCCGACACTAACCTCGACCTGCTCACACTCATCCTTCCGACATTAACCTCGACCTGCTCACACCCATCCTCCCAACTCTGACCTCGACCTGCTCACACTCATCCTCCCAGCACTAACCTCGACCTGCTCACACTCATCCTCCCAACACTAACCTCGACCTGCTCACACTCATCCTCCCGACACTGACCTTGACCTGCTCGCACTCATCCTCCCAACATTGACCTCGACCTGCTCACACTCATCCTCTCAACACTATCCTCGACCTGCTCACAATCATCCTCCCGACACTAACCTCGACCTGCTCACACTCATCCTCCCAACACTGACCTCAACCTGCTCACACTCATCCCATTCCCGACACTAACCTCGACCTGCTCACATTCACCCTCCCAACACTAACCGCGACCTGCTCACACTCATCCTCCCGACACTAACCTCGACCTGCTCACACTCATCCCATTCCCGACAATAACCTCGAACTGCTCAAACTCATCCTTCCAACACTAACCTCGACCTGCTCACACACATCCTCCCGACACTAACCTCGACCTGCTCACACTCATCTTCCCAACACTAACTTTGACCTGCTCACACTCATCCTCCCGACACTAACCTCGACTTGCTCACACTCATCCCATTCCCGACAATAACCTCGATCTGCTCACACTCATCCTCCCGACACTAACCTCGATCTGCTCACACACATCCCATTCCCGACACTGACCTCGACTTGCTCACACTCATCCCATTACCGACACTAACCTCGACCTGCTCACACTCACCCCATTCCCAACACTAACCTCGACATGCTCACACTCATCCTCCCAACACTGACCTCGACCTGCTCACACTCATCCTCCCAACTATAACCTCGACCTGCTCACACTCATCTTCCCAACACTAACTTCGAACTGCTCACACTCATCCTCCCGACACTAACCTCGACTTGCTCACACTCATCCCATTCTCGACATTAACCTCGACCTGCTCACACTTATCCCATTCCCGACACTAACCTCGACCTGCTCACACTCATCTTTTCGACCCTAACCTCGACTGCTGACACTCATCCCATTCCCGACACTAACTTCGACCTGCTCACACTCATCCTTCCGACACTAACCTCGACCTGCTCACACTCATCCTCCCGACACTAACCTCGACCTGCTCACACTCATCCTCCCAACACTAACCTCGACCTGCTCACACTCATTCTCCCAACACTGACCTCGACCTGCTCACACTCATCCTCCCCACAACAACCTCGACATGCTCACACTCATCCCATTCCCAACACTAACCTCGACCTGCTCACACGCATCCTCCCGACACTAACCTCGACCTGCTCACACTCATCCTCCCGACATTAACCTCGACCTGCTCACACTCATCCTCCCAACACTGACCTCGACCTGCTCACACTCATCCTCCCGACACTAACCTCGACCTGCTCACACTCATCCCGACACTAACCTCGGCCTGCTCACACTCATCCTCCCGACACTAACCTCGACATGCTCACACTCATCCCATTCCCAACACTAACCTCGACCTGCTCACACGCATCCTCCCGACACTAACCTCGACCTGCTCACACTCATCCTTCCGACATTAACCTCGACCTGCTCACACCCATCCTCCCAACTCTGACCTCGACCTGCTCACACTCATCCTCCCAGCACTAACCTCGACCTGCTCACACTCATCCTCCCAACACTAACCTCGACCTGCTCACACTCATCCTCCCGACACTGACCTTGACCTGCTCGCACTCATCCTCCCAACATTGACCTCGACCTGCTCACACTCATCCTCCCGACACTAACCTCGACCTGCTCACACTCATCCTCCCAACACTGACCTTGACCTGCTCACACTCATCCTCCCAGCACTATCCTCGACCTGCTCACAATCATCCTCCCGACACTAACCTCGACCTGCTCACACTCATCCTCCCAACACTGACCTCAACCTGCTCACACTCATCCCATTCCCGACACTAACCTCGACCTGCTCACACTCATCCCATTCCCGACAATAACCTCGAACTGCTCAAACTCATCCTTCCAACACTAACCTCGACCTGCTCACACACATCCTCCCGACACTAACCTCGACCTGCTCACACTCATCTTCCCAACACTAACTTTGACCTGCTCACACTCATCCTCCCGACACTAACCTCGACTTGCTCACACTCATCCCATTCTCGACACTAACCTCGACCTGCTCACACTCATCCCATTCCCGACACTAACCTCGACCTGCTCACACTCATCTTTTCGAACCTAACCTCGACTGCTGACACTCATCCCATTCCCGACACTAACCTCGACCTGCTCACACTCATCCTTGCGACAATAACCTCGACCTGCTCACACTCATCCTCCCGACACTAACCTCGACCTGCTCACACTCATCCTCCCAACACTAACCTCGACCTACTCACACCCATTCTCCCAACACTTACTTCGACCTGCTCACACTCATCCTCCCGACACTGACCTCGACCTGCTCGCACTCATCCTCCCAACATTGACCTCGACCTGCTCACACTCATCCTCTCAACCTATCCTCGACCTGCTCACAATCATCCTCCCGACACTAACCATGACCTGCTCACTCTCATCCTCCCAACACTGACCTCAACCTGCTCACACTCATCCCATTCCCGACACTAACCTCGACCTGCTCACACTCACCCTCCCAACACTAACCGCGACCTGCTCACACTCATCCTCCCGACACTAACCTCGACCTGCTCACACTCATCCCATTCCCGACAATAACCTCGAACTGCTCACACTCATCCTTCCAACACTAACCTCGACCTGCTCACACTCATCCTCCCGACACTAACCTCGACTTGCTCACACTCATCCCATTCTCGACACTAACCTCGACCTGCTCACACTCATCCCATTCCCGACACTAACCTCGACCTGCTCACACTCATCTTTTCGACCCTAAACTTGACTGCTGACACTCATCCCATTCCCGACACTAACCTCGACCTGCTCACACTCATCCTTCCGACACTAACCTCGACCTGCTCACACTCATCCTCCCGACACTAACCTCGACCTGCTCACACTCATCCTCCCAACACTAACCTCGACCTGCTCACACTCATTCTCCCAACACTGACCTCGACCTGCTGACACTCATCCTCCCCACACCAACCTCGACCTGCTCACACTTATCCCGACACTAACCTCAAAGTGCTCACACTCATGCTCCCGAAACTAACCTCGACCTGCTCACACTCATCCCATTCCCAACAATAACCACGATCTGCTCACACTCACCCTCCCGACACTAACCTCGACCTGCTCACACACATCCCATTCCCGACACTGAGCTCGACTTGCTCACACTCATCCCATTACCGACACTAACCTCGACCTGCTCACACTCATCCTCCCGACACTGATCTCGACCTGCTCACACTCATCCTCCCGACACTAACC
>NW_028226943.1:0-5000 GCF_052327205.1 Somniosus microcephalus
TCGTCAAATGGCCTGGTGCATTGTTTGAAACACTGGTTAATGAGTTGTCAAGGTAGGAAATCATAGAACATAAGAGCAGCTCATTAACTGAAATTTTGAACATCGACAACTGGTTAACCAAAAGCCAGAGCGACAAATGATTAACCAAGGAGGCAACTCATTAACTGAATTTCGAACATCGACAACTGGTTAACCAAGAGTCAGGGCGACAAATGATTAACCAAGGAGGCAACTCATTAACTGAATTTCGAACATCGACAACTGGGTAACCAAAAGACACAGGGACAAATGAGTAACCAAAGGGCCAACTCATTAACTGAAATTTCAAAGAGGCAACTCATTAACTGAAATTTTGAACATCGACAACTGTTAACCAAAAGCCAGAGCGACAAATGATTAACCAAGGAGGCAACTCAGTAACTGAATTTCGAACATCGACAACTGGTTAACCAAATGTCAGAGCGACAAATGATTAACCAAGGAGGCAACTCATTAACTGAATTTCGAACATCGACAACTGGCTAACCAAGAGTCAGAGCGACAAATGATTAACCAAGGAGGCAACTCATTAACTGAATTTCGAACATCGACAACTGGGTAACCAAAAGACACAGGGACAAATGAGTAACCAAAGGGCCAACTCATTAACTGAAATTTCAAAGAGGCTACTCATTAACTGAAATTTGAACATCGACAACTGGGTAACCAAATGTCAGAGCGACAAATGATTAACCAAGCAGGCAACTGATTAACTGAAAACTTGTCATTCACATTTGGGACGGAATTCAGGATGGGAATGTATTCGGCCCCCTTACCGGGCCTTGGGGTGCTGCTTTCCCGCTTGTGGAACCGAGTTGGGGTCGTCAAATGGCCTGGTGCATTGTTTGAAACACTGGTTAATGAGTTGTCAAGGTCGGAAATCATAGAACATAAGAGCAGCTCATTAACTGAAATTTTGAACATCGACAACTGGTTAACCAAAAGCCAGAGCGACAAATGATTAACCAAGGAGGCAACTCAGTAACTGAATTTCGAACATCGACAACTGGTTAACCAAGAGTCAGAGCGACAAATGATTAACCAAGGAGGCAACTCATTAACTGAATTTCGAACATCGACAACTGGGTAACCAAAAGACACAGGGACAAATGAGTAACCAAAGGGCCAACTCATTAACTGAAATTTCAAAGAGGCTACTCATTAACTGAAATTTGAACATCGACAACTGGTTAACCAAATGTCAGAGCGACAAATGAGTAACCAAGCAGGCAACTGATTAACTGAAAACTTGTCATTCACATTTGGGACGGAATTCACGATGGGAATGTATTCGGCCCCCTTACCGGGCCTTGGGGTGCTGCTTTCCCGCTTGTGGAACCGAGTTGGGTCGTCAAATGGCCTGGTGCATTGTTTGAAACACTGGTTAATGAGTTGTCAAGGTAGGAAATCATAGAACATAAGAGCAGCTCATTAACTGAAATTTTGAACATCGACAACTGGTTAACCAAGAGTCAGAGCGACAAATGATTAACCAAGGAGGCAACTCATTAACTGAATTTCGAACATCGACAACTGGTTAACCAAAAGACACAGGGACAAATGAGTAACCAAAGGGCCAACTCATTAACTGAAATTTCAAAGAGGCAACTCATTAACTGTAATTTTGAACATCGACAACTGGTTAACCAAAAGCCAGAGCGACAAATGAGTAACCAAGGAGGCAACTCATTAACTGAATTTCGAACATCGACAACTGGTAAACCAAAAGACACAGGGACAAATGAGTAACCAAAGGGCCAACTCATTAACTGAAATTTCAAAGAGGCAACTCATTAACTGAATTTCGAACATCGACAACTGGTTAACCAAATGTCAGAGCGACAAATGATTAACCAAGCAGGCAACTGATTAACTGAAATTTTAAAATTGACAACTGGATAACCAAAAGTGGGAACTCATGCTTCGGACGGGCTTACATACGGCAGGCTGACGCCCGGCAGAGGCCCGGGCTTCGCCTCCCTTGCGTAAGCGACCGTCTCCGAATCGATTAAAGGCGTAAAATCGGAGTTCAGAGCGGGAAAATTTTTTCCCGAAAACGGCCGGAAAAAAAAAAATGTCTCCTTTTCCGCCGAGCAGGGTGGCATTCGAACGGGCACGGGAAGCCGCGTCTAACGGTGTAAAAACGGCTTGGCTCCGACGCGGGAGTGCGGAGATATGGCCGTTCAAAGTTGTACTGGAAGTCCGGAAGGAGAAAAATTTGACTGCCTGTAGCCGAAAAAAGTTCCAGCGGTCGGTCACAAAAGTCAAATCCGTCCCGCTGATTTGACACTTGTCATTTCTGGCAGGGGGGATTGGCGGGGTACCTGGAGAGGTAGGGGTGGTTTTTCGAGACTTTATCTGTTTTCCAGATTACTGTCTAGGGCCTCCAGGTCTGCAGAGACCGACCCGGGCTGCCGTCCAACCGACTTTTAACCCTTTTTGGGTGGAAATTTATTTCCATTTTTAACCAATTTTCGGGTTTTTGGTCGGGCTTAAAAACGGCAGCCTGACGCCCGGCAGAGGCCGGGGCTTCGGCTCCCTTGCGTAAGGGACCGTATACGAAACGATTAAAGCCGAAAAATCCGAGTTCAGAGCGGGAATTTTTTTTCCCGAAATCGGCCGAAAAATAAAAAAATTCTCCTTTTCCGCCGAGCAGGGCGGCATTCGAACGGGCACGGGAAGCCGCGTCTAACGGTGTAAAAACGGCTTGGCTCCGACGCGGGAGTGCGGAGATATGGCCGTTCAAAGTTGTACTGGAAGTCCGGAAGGAGAAAAATTTGACTGCCTGTAGCCGAAAAAAGTTCCAGCGGTCGGTCACAAAAGTCAAATCCGTCCCGCTGATTTGACACTTGTCATTTCTGGCAGGGGGGATTGGCGGGGTACCTGGAGAATGGTAGGAGGTGGTTTCTCGAGACTTTGTCTGTTTTCCAGATTACTGTCTAGGGCCTCCAGGTCTGCAGAGACCGACCAGGGCTGCCGTCCAACCGACTTTTAACCCTTTTTGGGTGGAAATTTATTTCCATTTTTAACCAATTTTCGGGTTTTTGGTCGGGCTTAAAAAACGGCAGCCTGACGCCTGGCAGAGGCCGGGGCTTCGGCTCCCCTTGCGTAAGGGACCGTATTCGACCCGATTAAGCCCCGAAAATGGATCCAAATGTCGGCCGACCAAGTAAGCTTGCTGGGGAGAGAGACTAAGTGCCGGGCTGGGCACCTCATTAACCAGTGAAAAGTTTTGGCTGCTGGAGAGACTAAGTCCCAGCCTGGGCACATCATTAACCATAAATGAAAAAGGCGAGGCCGAGTCTGGTGCATGGCTAACTGATTAACCAAATTGGCAAGGCCCGGGCTGAAAGTGAATGAGCGACCCGTGGCCAGGGGGCTGGAATGCGGGAGAGAATCCAACCCCCAAAATATGGAAGTCCGATGAGAAAATATTCGGCCGCCTTTTGCGGGCCTCGGGTGTTGCTTCCCGGCCTGGGAAAGTGAGTTGCTCCCGCCGAATTGACATGTGCATTTAACGATTTCGAGACATGATTAACCAAAACGCGGAAGTCCGATGAGAAAATATTAGGGCCCTTCAAGCGGGCCTCCGGTGATGCTTTCCGGCTTGGGAAAGTGAATTGCTCCCGCCGAATTGACATGTGCATTTAACGATTTCGAGACATGATTAACCAAAACGCGGAAGTCCGATGAGAAAATATTCGGCCGCCTTTTGCGGGCCTCGGGTGTTGCTTCCCGGCCTGGGAAAGTGATTTGCTACCGCCAAATTGACATGTGTCATTTCTGGCAAGTGTCTCAGGACATAGTTAATGAGTTGCAGTTTGGGAAATCATTAACCTCGTCGGAAGTCCCGATGAAGAAAAAAAAAAGTGCCATTTGCGGGGATTTGGGTGCTCCTGGTCGGATAGAGGTGGCCGTTTGACCCGCTGATTTGACACTTGTCATTTCTGGCAGGGGGGGTTGGCGGGGTGCCCGGAGATTTTCGGGAACACGATTTTCAGAACAAAATTCACTCAGCGGGAGCACTTTGAAAATGCCCGAAAAGTGTTACTTTGCTAAAAGGCTCATTTTATCAATATAGAGACCTTTCAAAGAGTATTGGAAAGTCATATTAAAGTGGTTTTGTGGCTTTTATGACTTAATGACAAAAAACTCTAAGTGTGAATCTGAAATCGTAGACAGACAGCAGAAACATATAAATAATTCCAGCGTCTAAGTTTCATTTGCTGTCTGTCACACAGGTGCCTCTGAACCGGTCAGGGCCTGTGACCCCACTGAGCTTGTGTTTTGTGGCTTATGCACACGCAGTGTTTGCACCAAGTTCCCCTGTGTTGTGCGCTCAGTGGGCCCGTCCAAGACAGCAGAAACAAGATGTACATGCCAGCGTCTTTAAAGTTTCATTTGTTGTCTTGTCACACAGGTGCCTCTGAACCGGTCAGGGCCTGTGACCCCACTGAGTTGTTTACTGGGGCTAATGCACAAGCAGTGTTTTGTCAGAGAGTTCCACTGTGTTGTGCGCTCAGTGGGTCCGTCTAAAATGACAAGACAGCAGAAACATTCCAGCGAGTTTCATTTGTTGTCTTGTCACACAGGTGCCTCTGAACGGGTCAGGGCCTGTGACCCCCGCTGAGTTGTTTACTGGGGCTAACGCACAAGCAGTGTTTGTCAGAGAGTTCCACTGTGTTGTGCGCTCAGTGGGTCCGTCTAAAATGACAAGACAGCAGAAACATTCCAGCGAGTTCCATTTGTTGTCTTGTCACACAGGTGCCTCTGAGCGGGTCAGGGCCTGTGACCCCATTGAGCTTTGTGAGCAACGTATGCACACGCAGTGTTTGCAACGAGATTCCCTGTGTTGTGCGCTCAGTGGGCCCGTACGACCGATTTGGTGACTCGCGTCCGTAGTGGGAGTCCCCGGGCCGGCCCAGTATAGAGAGAGGCTGGTGTTCAGGCTATTTCGGGGT
>NW_028226943.1:15000-21760 GCF_052327205.1 Somniosus microcephalus
GCCGACCATAGCCGGGATGGAGGCTGTTATTTCGGTGTTATTTCTGAGTCGCCTTGCCATAATTTGGTTACTGAGTTGCTGTTAAAGATTTTGGTTAATGAGTTGCTTCAAAAGTTTTTGGTTAATGAGTTGCTGCCCAAAAACAATTTGGTTTATCAGTTGCCACTTCAACTTGCGGCTGCGGTTGGTTATAATTAGTGTTGTCGGGCTTAATACTCGCTAAGGGGGTGCATGTCGGACCGTAGCCGAGTTGGAGGGTGTTATTTCGGTGTAGTTTTTAATTTTTTCTCGATGTGGCTGATGGTGGTGGGTTTTTTTTCTGTGGAAGATAGGAGTGTGGGTTGTGGGAAGCGAAGTTGCTGGTGGGATTTTGTGTGAGTGGTGCAGTATTTGCAGGCCGATTGTCCGTTCTCGTAAGCGAAGTTGATGGGCCGCTTTTGTGTGAGGTTGGAAGTAGTATTGTCAAGGCGAGTTTCCGTTCTCGGCAGCGAAGTTGATGGGCCGATTGGGTGTGAGTGGTGTTAATGTGTGCTATTTGCAGTGTATGAATTGCCAGGCTGGCCAAGGCGTTGCTTCTGGGAATTGTTGGGGACTGGGCTGTTTAGAAAGGCCGGTGGCGGGCGCTCCGTTCCCGACTCCCGTGTCCGATTAGGGTGGGGGACGGCTGGTTGGAAAGCCCCGACGCTGGCGCAGATTATATTGCCGGACTGGCCCCTGGCGAGTTGGGCAAAGTGTCGCAGTCCGGCAGCGGGTAACAGGCCAGCGGTCAGCGGCAGCTTATCGGTGATAACTTCGGGAAGGAAAGTCCGATCCGGTCGGGGTGAACTGCGACTGAACGGGGTGGTGGGGCCGCACAGACCAGTAGCGGGCTTGTGTAGCTGCCTCTTGGCCCGGCCGAGGTACAGCCGTTGGCTGGAGACCGCTTTCCGACTGCTGAGCCGGTGCCGCGGGGACCCACCTTGACGCGCCGGCTGTCCGAGCAAGCCAGGGGCAAGGGGCATCCATAGGTACCAGAAGGGAGTCGGTCCGACACCGGGAAGTCGGGTGCCCGTCGCTCCGAATCGAGCCCGGTGTTTTCGTGCGTGTAACAGGGCGGGCGTTTGGACCCGGTTGTCCGGGAGCGGGTCCCCAACGGCGGGAGATTGCCTGGGTTTGGCCGGCCGGCAGTCGAACGCCTTTGGCTCCGGACTCCCGTGTCCGATTTCGGTCAGGGAGGGCTGGTTGGAAAGCCCCGACGCTGGCGCACACTATATTATCGGCCTGGGCCCCGGCAAGTTCGGGAAAGTGTCGCAGTCCCGTTCCGGCGGCCGCCCCGTCGGTCAGCGGCAGCTTATCGCGGATAACTTCGGGACGGAAAGTCCGATCCGGTCGGGGTGAACTGCGACTGAACGGGGTGGCGGGGCCGCACAGACCAGTAGCGGGCTTGTGTAGCTGCCTCTTGGCCCGGCCGAGGTACAGCCGTTGGCTGGAGACCGCTTTCCGACTGCTGAGCCGGTGCCGCGGGGACCCACCTTGACGCGCCGGCTGTCCGAGCAAGCCAGGGGCAAGGGGCATCCAGTGGTACCAGAAGGGAGTCGGTCCGACACCGGGAAGTCGGGTGCCCGTCGCTCCGAATCGAGCCCGGGGTTTTCGTGCGTGTAACAGGGCGGGCGTTTGGACCCGGTTGTCCGGGAGCGGGTCCGCAACGGCGGGAGATTGCCTGGGTTTGGCCGGCCGGCAGTCGAACGCCTTTCGCTCCGGACTCCCGTGTCCGATTTCGGTCAGGGAGGGCTCGTTGGAAAGCCCCGGCGCTGGCGCACACTATATTATCGGCCTGGACCCCGGCAAGTTCGGGAAAGTGTCGCAGTCCCGTAGCGGCTGCCGCCCCGTCGGTCAGCGGCAGCTTATCGGGGATAACTTCGGGACGGAAAGTCCGATCCGGTTGGGGTGAACTGCGACTGAACGGGGTGGGGGGGCCGCACAGACCAGTAGCGGGCTTGTGCAGCTGCCGCTTGGCCCGGCCGAGGTACGGCCGTTGGCTGGAGACCGCTTTCCGACTGCTGAGCCGGAGCCGCGGGGGCCCACCTTGACGCGCCGGCTGTACTAGCAAGCCAGGGGCAAGGGGCATCCAGTGGTACCGGAACGGAGTCGGTCCGACACCGGGAAGCCGGGTGCCCGTCGCTCCGAATCGAGCCCGGTGTTTTCGTGCGTGTAACAGGGCGGGCGTTTGGACCCGGTTGTCCGGGAGCGGGTCCGCAACGGCGGGAGGTTGCCTGTGTTTGGCCGGCCGGCAGTCGAACGCCTTTGGCTCCGGACTCCCGTGTCCGATTTCGGTCAGGGAGGGCTCGTTGGAAAGCCCCGGCGCTGGCGCACACTATATTATCGGCCTGGACCCCGGCAAGTTCGGGAAAGTGTCGCAGTCCCGTAGCGGCTGCCGCCCCGTCGGTCAGCGGCAGCTTATCGGGGATAACTTCGGGACGGAAAGTCCGATCCGGTTGGGGTGAACTGCTACTGAACGGGGTGGGGGGGCCGCACAGACCAGTAGCGGGCTTGTGCAGCTGCCGCTTGGCCCGGCCGAGGTACAGCCGTTGGCTGGAGACCGCTTTCCGACTGCTGAGCCGGAGCCGCGGGGGCCCACCTTGACGCGCCGGCTGTCCTAGCAAGCCAGGGGCAAGGGGCATCCAGTGGTACCGGAACGGAGTCGGTCCGACACCGGGAAGCCGGGTGCCCGTCGCTCCGAATCGAGCCCGGTGTTTTCGTGCGTGTAACAGGGCGGGCGTTTGGACCCGGTTGTCCGGGAGCGGGTCCGCAACGGCGGGAGGTTGCCTGAGTTTGGCCGGCCGGCAGTCGAACGCCTTTGGCTCCGGACTCCCGTGTCCGATTTCGGTCAGGGAGGGCTCATTGGAAAGCCCCGGCGCTGGCGCACACTATATTATCGGCCTGGACCCCGGCAAGTTCGGGAAAGTGTCGCAGTCCCGTACCGGCTGCCGCCCCGTCGGTCAGCGGCAGCTTATCGGGGATAACTTCGGGAAGGAAAGTCCGATCCGGTCGGGGTCAACTTCCACTGAACGGGGTGGCGGGGGCCGCACAGACCAGTAGCGGGCTTGTGTAGCTGCCCCTTTCCCCGGCCGAGGTACAGCCGTTGGCTGGAGACCGCTTTCCGACTGCTGAGCCGGAGCCGCGGGGGCCCACCTTGACGCGCCGGCTGTCCTAGCAAGCCAGGGGCAAGGGGCATCCAAGGGTACCGGAACGGAGTCGGTCCGACACCGGGAAGCCGGGTGCCCGTCGCTCCGAATCGAGCCCGGTGTTTTCGTGCGTGTAACGAGGCGGGCGTTTGGACCCGGTTGTCCTGGAGCGGGTCCGCAACGGCGGGGGATTGCCTGTGTTTGGCCGGCCGGCAGTCGAACGCCTATCGCTCTGGACTCCCGTGTCCGATTTCGGTCAGGGAGGGCTCGTTGGAAAGCCCCGGCGCTGGCGCACACTATATTATCGGCCTGGACCCCGGCAAGTTCGGCAAAGTGTCGCCATCCCGCAGCGGCTGACGGGCCGCCGGTGAGCGGCAGCTTATCGGGCATAACTTCGGGAGGGAAAGTCCGATCCGGTCCGGATCAACGGCAGCCGAACGGGGTGGCGGGCCCGCACAGACCAGTGCCTGGCTTGTGTAGCTGCCCCTTTCCCCGGCCGAGGTACAGCCGTTGGCTGGAGACCACTTTCCGACCACTGAGACGGCGGGGCGGGGGGCGGCCTGCACGCGCCGGCTGCCAGAGCAAGCCAGGGGCAAGGGGCATCCAACGGTATCTGAACGGAGTCGGTCCGACACCGGGAAGCCGGGTGCCCGTCGCTCCGAATCGAGCCTGGGGTGTACGTGTGTTTAACAAGGCGGGCGTTTGGACCCGGTTGCCCGGCACCAGTCGAACGCCTGTCGCTCCCGACTCCCGTGTCCGATTTCGTTCGGGGATGGCTCGTTGGAAAGCCCCGGCTCCGGCGCACACTATATTGCCGAAGTGGCCCCGGGCGAGTTCGGGAAAGTGTCGCCGTCCCGCAGCGGCTGACGGGCCGTCGGTCAGCGGCAGCTTATCGGGGATAACTTCGGGAAGGAAAGTCCGATCCGGTCGGGGACAACGGCAGCTGAACGGGGTGGCGGGGCCGCACAGAGCAGTGCCTCGCTTGTGTAGCTGCCTCTTTCCGCGGCCGAGGTACAGCCGTTGGCTGGAGACCGCTTTCCGACCACTGAGACGGCGGGGCAGGGGGCGGCCTGCACGCGCCGGCTGCCAGAGCAAGCCAGGGGCAAGGGGCATCCAGCGGTATCTGAACGGAGTCGGTCCGACACCGAGAAGCCGGGTGCCCGTCGCTCCGAAGCGAGACCGGGGTTTTTCGTGTGTAACGTGGCGGGCCTTTGGACCCGGTTGGCCGGGCGGCAGTGGAACACACACAGACACTCGCATACACTGAGAGAGACAGAGAGAAGATAGAGATACACAGAGTGAGAAAGACAAAGTCAACTCAGTAACTGAAATGTGAAAACTGACAACTGGGAAACCAAAAGTCAGAGTGGCAAATGATGAACCAAGGTGGCAAATGATTAACTGAAAACTTGTCATTCACATTTGGGACGGAATTCACGATGGGAATGTATTCGGCCGCCTTACCGGGGCTTGGGGGTGCTGCTTTCCCGCTTGTGGAACCGAGTTGGGGTCGTCAAATGGCCTGGTGCATTGTTTGAAACACTGGTTAATGAGTTGTCAAGGTCGGAAATCATAGAACATAAGAGCAGCTCATTAACTGAAATTTTGAACATCGACAACTGGTTAACCAAAAGCCAGAGCGACAAATGATTAACCAAAGGGCCAACTCATTAACTGAAATTTCAAAGAGGCAACTCATTAACTGAAATTTTGAACATCGACAACTGGTTAACCAAAAGCCAGAGCGACAAATGATTAACCAAGGAGGCAACTCATTAACTGAATTTCGAACATCGACAACTGGTTAACCAAATGTCAGAGCGACAAATGATTAACCAAGGAGGCAACTCAATAACTGAATTTCGAACATCGACAACTGGTTAACCAAGAGTCAGGGCGACAAATGATTAACCAAGGAGGCAACTCATTAACTGAATTTCGAACATCGACAACTGGGTAACCAAAAGACACAGGGACAAATGAGTAACCAAAGGGCCAACTCATTAACTGAAATTTCAAAGAGGCAACTCATTAACTGAAATTTTGAACATCGACAACTGGATAACCAAATGTCAGAGCGACAAATGATTAACCAAGGAGGCAACTGATTAACTGAAAACTTGTCATTCACATTTGGGACGGAATTCACGATGGGAATGTATTCGGCCCCCTTACCGGGCCTTGGGGTGCTGCTTTCCCGCTTGTGGAACCGAGTTGGGGTCGTCAAATGGCCTGGTGCATTGTTTGAAACACTGGTTAATGAGTTGTCAAGGTCGGAAATCATAGAACATAAGAGCAGCTCATTAACTGAAATTTTGAACATCGACAACTGGTTAACCAAAAGCCAGAGCGACAAATGATTAACCAAGGAGGCAACTCAGTAACTGAATTTCGAACATCGACAACTGGTTAACCAAAAGACACAGGGACAAATGAGTAACCAAAGGGCCAACTCATTAACTGAAATTTCAAAGAGGCAACTCATTAACTGAAATTTTGAACATCGACAACTGGTTAACCAAAAGCCAGAGCGACAAATGATTAACCAAGGAGGCAACTCATTAACTGAATTTCGAACATCGACAACTGGTTAACCAAATGTCAGAGCGACAAATGATTAACCAAGGAGGCAACTCATTAACTGAATTTCGAACATCGACAACTGGTTAACCAAAAGACACAGGGACAAATGAGTAACCAAAGGGCCAACTCATTAACTGAAATTTCAAAGAGGCAACTCATTAACTGAAATTTTGAACATCGACAACTGGTTAACCAAAAGCCAGAGCGACAAATGATTAACCAAGGAGGCAACTCATTAACTGAATTTCGAACATCGACAACTGGTTAACCAAAAGACACAGGGACAAATGAGTAACCAAAGGGCCAACTCATTAACTGAAATTTCAAAGAGGCAACTCATTAACTGAAATTTTGAACATCGACAACTGGTTAACCAAAAGCCAGAGCGACAAATGAGTAACCAAGGAGGCAACTCATAAACTGAATTTCGAACATCGACAACTGGGTAACCAAAAGACACAGGGACAAATGAGTAACCAAAGGGCCAACTCATTAACTGAAATTTCAAAGAGGCTACTCATTAACTGAAATTTGAACATCGACAACTGGTTAACCAAATGTCAGAGCGACAAATGAGTAACCAAGCAGGCAACTGATTAACTGAAAACTTGTCTTTCACATTTGGGACGGAATTCACGATGGGAATGTATTCGGCCCCCTTACCGGGCCTTGGGGTGCTGCTTTCCCGCTTGTGGAACCGAGTTGGGGTCGTCAAATGGCCTGGTGCATTGTTTGAAACACTGGTTAATGAGTTGTCAAGGTCGGAAATCATAGAACATAAGAGCAGCTCATTAACTGAAATTTTGAACATCGACAACTGGTTAACCAAAAGCCAGAGCGACAAATGATTAACCAAGGAGGCAACTCATTAACTGAATTTCGAACATCGACAACTGGTTAACCAAAAGACACAGGGACAAATGAGTCACCAAAGGGCCAACTCATTAACTGAAATTTCAAAGAGGCAACTCAATAACTGAAATTTTGAACATCGACAACTGGTTAACCAAAAG
>NW_028226944.1:0-17500 GCF_052327205.1 Somniosus microcephalus
GTGTGTCGTGTGTCGGGTGTGTGTCGTGTGTGTGTCGGGTGTTGTGTGTCGTGTGTGTGTCGGGGTGTGTGTGTGTGTGTCAGGGTGTGTGTGTGTGTGTCGGGGTGTGTGTGTGTGTGTCAGGGGTGTGTGTGTCGTGTGTGTGTCGGGTGTGTGTGTGTGTGTCAGGGTGTGTGTGTGTGTGTCGGGGTGTGTGTGTGTGTGTCGGGGTGTGTGTGTGTGTCGGGTGTGTGTGTGTGTGTCGGGTGTGTGTGTGTGTGTCGGGGTGTGTGTGTGTCGGTGTGTGTGTGTCGGGTGTGTGTGTGTGTCGGGGTGTGTGTGTGTGTGTCGGGGTGTGTGTGTGTGTCGGGGTGTGTGTGTGTGTGTCGGGTGTGTGTGTGTGTGTGTGTCGGGGTGTGTGTGTGTGTGTCGGGGTGTGTGTGTGTGTGTCGGGTGTGTGTGTGTGTGTCGGGTGTGTGTGTGTGTGTCGGGGTGTGTGTGTGTGTGTCAGGGTGTGTGTCGTGTGTGTGTCGGGGTGTGTGTGTGTGTGTCGGGGTGTGTGTGTGTGTGTCGGGTGTGTGTGTGTCGGGTGTGTGTGTGTGTCAGGGTGTGTGTGTGTGTCAGGGGTGTGTGTGTGTGTCGGGGTGTGTGTGTGTGTGTCGGGGTGTGTGTGTGTGTGTGTCGGGGTGTGTGTGTGTGTGTCGGGGTGTGTGTGTGTGTGTCGGGTGTGTGTGTGTGTGTCGGGGTGTGTGTGTGTGTGTCGGTGTGTGTGTGTGTCGGGTGTGTGTGTCGGGTGTGTGTGTGTGTGTCGGGGTGTGTGTGTGTGTCGGGGTGTGTGTGTGTGTCGGGTGTGTGTGTGTCGGGTGTGTGTGTGTGTCGGGGTGTGTGTGTGTGTCGGGGTGTGTGTGTGTGTCGGGTGTGTGTGTGTGTCGGGGTGTGTGTGTGTGTCGGGGTGTGTGTGTGTGTGTCGGGTGTGTGTGTGTGTCGGGTGTGTGTGTGTGTGTCGGGGTGTGTGTGTGTGTCGGGTGTGTGTGTGTGTGTCGGGTGTGTGTGTGTGTGTCAGGGGTGTGTGTGTGTGTGTGTGTCGGGGTGTGTGTGTGTGTCAGGGGTGTGTGTGTGTGTCGGGTGTGTGTGTGTGTGTCGGGGTGTGTGTGTGTGTGTGTCGGGTGTGTGTGTGTGTGTGTCGGGTGTGTGTGTGTGTGTCGGGGTGTGTGTGTGTGTGTCGGGGTGTGTGTCGTGTGTGTGTCGGGGTGTGTGTGTGTGTCGGGGTGTGTGTGTGTGTGTCGGGGTGTGTGTGTGTGTCGGGGTGTGTGTGTGTGTGTCGGGGTGTGTGTGTGTGTGTCGGGGTGTGTGTGTGTGTCGGGGTGTGTGTGTGTGTGTCAGGGTGTGTGTGTGTGTGTGTCGGGGTGTGTGTGTGTGTGTCGGGTGTGTGTGTGTGTCAGGGTGTGTGTGTGTGTGTGTCAGGGTGTGTGTGTGTGTGTCGGGTGTGTGTGTGTGTGTGTCGGGGTGTGTGTGTGTGTGTGTCAGGGTGTGTGTGTGTGTGTGTGTCGGGGTGTGTGTGTGTGTGTGTCGGGGTGTGTGTGTGTGTCGGGGTGTGTGTGTGTGTGTCGGGGTGTGTGTGTGTGTGTCGGGGTGTGTGTGTGTGTCGGGGTGTGTGTGTGTGTGTCGGGGTGTGTGTGTGTGTGTCGGGGTGTGTGTGTGTGTCAGGGTGTGTGTGTGTGTGTGTCGGGTGTGTGTGTGTGTGTGTGTCAGTGTGTGTGTGTGTGTGTCTGGGTGTGTGTGTGTGTCAGGGTGTGTGTGTCGGGGTGTGTGTGTGTGTGTCGGGGTGTGTGTGTGTCGGGGTGTGTGTGTGTGTGTCGGGGTGTGTGTGTGTGTCAGGGTGTGTGTGTGTGTGTCGGGGTGTGTGTGTGTGTCGGGGTGTGTGTGTGTGTGTCGGGGTGTGTGTGTGTGTGTGTGTGTGTCTGGGTGTGTGTGTGTGTCGGGGTGTGTGTGTGTGTCGGGGTGTGTGTGTGTGTCGGGGTGTATGTGTGTGTGTCGGGGTGTGTGTGTGTGTCGGGGTGTGTGTGTGTCGGGGTGTGTGTGTGTGTGTCGGGGTGTGTGTGTGTGTCGGGGTGTGTGTGTGTGTGTCGGGGTGTGTGTGTGTGTGTCGGGGTGTGTGTGTGTGTCAGGGGTGTGTGTGTGTGTGTCGGGTGTGTGTGTGTGTGTCAGGGGTGTGTGTGTGTGTCAGGGTGTGTGTGTGTGTGTCAGGTGTGTGTGTGTGTCAGGGTGTGTGTGTGTCGGGGTGTGTGTGTGTGTGTGTCGGGGTGTGTGTGTGTGTCAGGGTGTGTGTGTGTGTGTCGGGGTGTGTGTGTGTGTGTCGGGGTGTGTGTGTGTGTGTCGGGGTGTGTGTGTGTGTGTCAGGGTGTGTGTGTGTGTCAGGGTGTGTGTGTGTGTGTGTCAGGGTGTGTGTGTGTGTGTGTCAGGGTGTGTGTGTGTGTGTCAGGGTGTGTGTGTGTGTGTGGGTGTGTGTGTGTGTGTGTCGGTGTGTGTGTGTGTCTGGGTGTGTGTGTGTGTCAGGGTGTGTGTGTGTGTGTCGGGGTGTGTGTGTGTGTCAGGGGTGTGTGTGTGTGTTGGGGTGTGTGTGTGTGTGTCGGGGTGTGTGTGTGTGTGTCAGGGTGTGTGTGTGTGTGTCGGGGTGTGTGTGTGTGTGTTGGGGTGTGTGTGTGTGTGTGTCAGGGGTGTGTGTGTGTGTCAGGGGTGTGTGTGTGTGTCAGGGTGTGTGTGTGTGTCAGTGTGTGTGTGTCAGGGGTGTGTGTGTGTGTGTCAGCGTGTGTGTGTGTGTGTCGGGGTGTGTGTGTGTGTGTGTCGGGGTGTGTGTGTGTGTGTGTCAGGGTGTGTGTGTGTGTGTGTCAGGGTGTGTGAGTGTGTGTGTCGGGGTGTGTGTGTGTGTGTCTGGGTGTGTGTGTGTGTGTCGGGGTGTGTGTGTGTGTCGGGGTGTATGTGTGTGAGTCGGGGTGTGTGTGTGTGTCGGGGTGTGTGTGTGTGTGTGTGTCGGGGTGTGTGTGTGCGTGTCGGGGTGTGTGTGTGTGTGTGTCGGGGTCTGGGTGTGTGTGTGTGTGTCTGGGTGTGTGTGTGTGTGTCGGGGTGTGTGTGTGTCAGGGTGTGTGTGTGTGTGTCGGGGTGTGTGTGTGTGTGTGTCGGGGTGTGTGTGTGTGTGTGTCGGGGTGTGTGTGTGTGTCGGGGTGCTGTGTGTGTGTGTCGGGGTGCGTGTGTGTGTGTCGGGGTGCGTGTGTGTGTGTGTGTGTCGGGGTGCGTGTGTGTGTGTCGGGGTGCGTGTGTGTGTGTCGGGGTGCGTGTGTGTGTGTCGGGGTGCGTGTGTGTGTGTCGGGGTGTGTGTGTGTCGGGGTGTGTGTGTGTGTCGGGGTGTGTGTGTGTGTGTCGGGGTGTGTGTGTGTGTGTCGGGGTGTGTGTGTGTGTGTGTCGGGGTGTGTGTGTGTGTTGGGGTGTGTGTGTGTGTGTCGGGGTGTGTGTGTGTGTGTGTCGGGGTGTGTGTGTGTGTGTGTGTGTCGGGGTGTGTGTGTGTGTCGGGGTGTGTGTGTGTGTGTCGGGGTGAGTGTGTGTGTCGGGGTGTGTGTGTGTGTGTGTGTCGGGGTGTGTGTGTGTGTGTGTGTCGGGGTGTGTGTGTGTGTGTCGGGGGTGTGTGTGTGTGTGTCGGGGTGTGTGTGTGTGTCGGGGTGTGTGTGTGTGTCGGGGTGTGTGTGTGTGTCGGGGTGTGTGTGTCGGGGTGTGTGTGTGTGTGTCGGGGTGTGTGTGTGTGTGTCGGGGTGTGTGTGTGTGTGTCGGGGTGTGTGTGTCAGGGTGTGTGTGTGTCGGGGTGTGTGTGTGTGTGTCGGGGTGTGTGTGTGTGTGTCAGGGTGTGTGTGTGTGTCGGGGTGTATGTGTGTGTGTCAGGGTGTGTGTGTGTGTCGGGGTGTGTGTGTGTGTCAGGGTGTGTGTGTGTGTGTCGGGGTGTGTGTGTGTGTCGGGGTGTGTGTGTGTGTGTCGGGGTGTGTGTGTGTGTGTCGGTGTGTGTGTGTGTGTGTCAGGGTGTGTGTGTCAGTGTGTGTGTGTGTCAGGGTGTGTCTGTGTGTGTCGGGGTGTGTGTGTGTGTCAGGGTGTGTCTGTGTGTGTCGGGGTGTGTGTGTGTGTCGGGTGTGTGTGTGTGTGTCAGGGTGTGTGTGTGTGTGTCGGGGTGTGTGTGTGTGTGTCAGGGTGTGTGTGTGTGTGTCAGTGTGTGTGTGTGTCAGGGTGTGTGTGTGTGTCAGGGTGTGTGTGTGTGTGTCAGGGTGTGTGTGTGTGTGTGTCGGGGTGTGTGTGTGTGTGTCGGGGTGTGTGTGTGTGTGTCCGGGTGTGTGTGTGTGTGTCGGGGTGTGTGTGTGTGTCGGGGTGTGTGTGTGTGTGTCCGGGTGTGTGTGTGTGTGTCGGGGTGTGTGTGTGTGTGTCGGGGTGTGTGTGTGTGTGTCGGGGTGTGTGTGTGTGTGTCGGGGTGTGTGTGTGTGTGTCGGGGTGTGTGTGTCGGGGTGTGTGTGTGTGCGTCAGGGTGTGTGTGTGTGTGTCGGGGGGTGTGTGTGTGTCGGGGTGTGTGTGTGTGTGTCGGGGTGTGTGTGTGTGTGTCGGGGTGTGTGTGTGTGTCGGGGTGTGTGTGTGTGTCGGGGTGTGTGTGTGTGTCAGGGTGTGTGTGTGTGTGTCGGTGTGTGTGTGTGTGTGTCGGGGTGTGTGTGTGTGTGTGTCGGGGTGTGTGTGTGTGTGTCGGGGTGTGTGTGTGTGTGTCGGGGTGTGTGTGTGTGTGTCGGGGTGTGTGTGTGTGTGTCTGTGTGTGTCGGGGGGTGTGTGTGTGTCGGGGTGTGTGTGTGTGTGTCGGGGTGTGTGTGTGTCGGGGTGTGTGTGTGTGTGTCTGTGTGTCGGGGTGTGTGTGTGTCGGGGTGTGTGTGTGTGTCGGGGGGTGTGTGTGTGTGTCGGGGTGTGTGTGTGTGTGTGTCGGGGTGTGTGTGTGTGTGTCGGGCTGTGTGTGTGTGTCGGGGTGTGTGTGTGTGTGTCTGTGTGTGTGTGTGTGTCTGTGGGTGTGTGTGTCAGGGTGTGTGTGTGTCGTGGTGTGTGTGTGTGTGTTGGGGGGTGTGTGTCGGGGTGTGTGTGTGTGTGTCAGGGTGTGTGTGTGTGTGTGTCAGGGTGTGTGTGTGTGTGTGTCGGGGTGTGTGTGTGTGTCGGGGTGTGTGTGTGTCGGGGTGTGTGTGTGTGTGTCGGGGTGTGTGTGTGTGTGTGTCGGTGTGTGTGTGTGTCGGTGTGTGTGTGTGTCGGGGTGTGTGTGTGTCGGGGTGTGTGTGTGTCGGGGTGTGTGTGTGTCGGGGTGTGTGTGTGTGTGTGTCGGTGTGTGTGTGTGTCGGGGTGTGTGTGTGTGTGTCGGGGTGTGTGTGTGTGTGTGTGTGTCGGGGTGCGTGTGTGTGTGTCGGGGTGGGTGTGTGTGTGTGTCGGGGTGTGTGTGTGTGTGTCGGGGTGTGTGTGTGTGTGTCGGGGTGTGTGTGCGTGTGTCGGGGTGTGTGTGCGTGTGTCGGGGTGTGTGTGTGTGTGTCGGGGTGAGTGTGTCAGGGTGTGTGTGTGTGTGTGTCTGTGTGTGTGTGTGTGTGTCAGTGTGTGTGTGTTTGTGTCTGGGTGTGTGTGTGTGTCAGGGTGTGTGTGTGTGTCGGGGTGTGTGTGTGTGTCGGGGTGTGTGTGTGTGTCGGGGTGTGTGTGTGTCGGGGTGTATGTGTGTGTGTTGGGGTGTGTGTGTGTGTCAGGGTGTGTGTGTGTGTGTCGGGGTGTGTGTGTGTCGGGGTGTGTGTGTGTGTGTCGGGGTGTGTGTGTGTGTGTGTCTGGGTGTGTGTGTGTGTCGGGGTGTGTGTGTGTGTCGGGGTGTGTGTGTGTGTCGGGGTGTGTGTGTGTGTCGGGGTGTATGTGTGTGTGTCGGGGTGTGTGTGTGTGTCGGGGTGTGTGTGTCGGGGTGTATGTGTGTGTGTCGGGGTGTGTGTGTGTGTGTCGGAGTGTGTGTGTGTGTGTGTCGGGGTGTGTGTGTGTGTCGGGGTGTGTGTGTGTGTCAGGGTGTGTGTGTGTGTGTCGGGGTGTGTGTGTGTGTGTCGGGGTTTGTGTGTGTGTGTCGGGGTGTGTGTGTGTGTGTCAGTGTGTGTGTGTGTGTGTCAGGGTGTGTGTGTCGGGGTGTGTGTGTCGGGGTGTGTGTGTGTGTGTCAGGGTGTGTGTGTGTGTTGGGGTGTGTGTGTGTGTCAGGGTGTGTGTGTGTGTTGGGGTGTGTGTGTGTGTGTCGGGGTGTGTGTGTGTGTGTCAGGGTGTGTGTGTGTGTGTCGGGGTGTGTGTGTGTGTGTCAGGGTGTGTGTGTGTGTCAGGGTGTGTGTGTGTGTCAGGGTGTGTGTGTGTGTCAGTGTGTGTGTGTCAGGGTGTGTGTGTGTGTGTCAGCGTGTGTGTGTGTCAGGGTGTGTGTGTGTGTGTCAGCGTGTGTGTGTGTGTGTCGGGGTGTGTGTGTGTGTGTCGGGGTGTGTGTGTGTGTGTCAGCGTGTGTGTGTGTGTGTCGGGGTGTGTGTGTGTGTGTGTCGGGGTGTGTGAGTGTGTGTGTCGGGGTGTGTGTGTGTGTGTCTGGGTGTGTGTGTGTGTGTCGGGGTGTGTGTGTGTGTCGGGGTGTATGTGTGTGTGTCGGGGTGTGTGTGTGTGTCGGGGTGTGTGTGTGTGTGTGTGTCGGGGTGTGTGTGTGTGTGTCGGGGTGTGTGTGTGTGTGTCGGGGTGTGTGTGTGTGTGTGTCGGGGTCTGGGTGTGTGTGTGTGTGTCTGGGTGTGTGTGTGTGTGTGTCGGGGTGTGTGTGTGTCAGGGTGTGTGTGTGTGTGTCGGGGTGTGTGTGTGTCGGCGTGTGTGTGTGTCGGGGTGCGTGTGTGTGTGTGTGTGTCGGGGTGCGTGTGTGTGTGTCGGGGTGCGTGTGTGTGTGTCGGGGTGCGTGTGTGTGTGTCGGGGTGCGTGTGTGTGTGTCGGGGTGTGTGTGTGTCGGGGTGTGTGTGTGTGTCGGGGTGTGTGTGTGTGTGTCGGGGTGTGTGTGTGTGTGTCGGGGTGTGTGTGTGTGTGTGTCGGGGTGTGTGTGTGTGTCGGGGTGTGTGTGTGTGTGTCGGGGTGTGTGTGTGTGTGTGTCGGGGTGTGTGTGTGTGTGTGTCGGGGTGTGTGTGTGTGTCGGGGTGTGTGTGTGTGTCGGGGTGAGTGTGTGTGTCGGGGTGTGTGTGTGTGTGTGTGTCGGGGTGTGTGTGTGTGTGTGTCGGGGTGTGTGTGTGTGTGTCGGGGTGTGTGTGTGTGTGTCGGGGGGTGTGTGTGTGTGTGTCGGGGTGTGTGTGTGTGTCGGGGTGTGTGTGTCTGTCGGGGTGTGTGTGTGTGTCGGGGTGTGTGTGTCGGGGTGTGTGTGTGTGTGTCGGGGTGTGTGTGTGTGTGTCGGGGTGTGTGTGTGTCGGGGTGTGTGTGTGTGTGTCGGGGTGTGTGTGTGTGTGTCAGGGTGTGTGTGTGTCGGGGTGTGTGTGTGTGTGTCGGGGTGTGTGTGTGTGTGTCAGGGTGTGTGTGTGTGTCGGGGTGTATGTGTGTGTGTCAGGGTGTGTGTGTGTGTCGGGGTGTGTGTGTGTGTCAGGGTGTGTGTGTGTGTGTCGGGGTGTGTGTGTGTGTCGGGGTGTGTGTGTGTGTGTCGGGGTGTGTGTGTGTGTGTCGGTGTGTGTGTGTGTGTGTCAGGGTGTGTGTGTCAGTGTGTGTGTGTGTGTCAGGGTGTGTCTGTGTGTGTCGGGGTGTGTGTGTGTGTCAGGGTGTGTCTGTGTGTGTCGGGGTGTGTGTGTGTGTCGGGTGTGTGTGTGTGTGTCAGGGTGTGTGTGTGTGTGTCGGGGTGTGTGTGTGTGTGTCAGGGTGTGTGTGTGTGTGTCAGTGTGTGTGTGTGTCAGGGTGTGTGTGTGTGTCAGGGTGTGTGTGCGTGTGTCAGGGTGTGTGTGTGTGTGTGTCGGGGTGTGTGTGTGTGTCGGGGTGTGTGTGTGTGTGTCGGTGTGTGTGTGTGTGTCGGGGTGTGTGTGTGTGTGTCGGGGTGTGTGTGTGTGTGTCGGGGTGTGTGTGTGTGTGTCGGGGTGTGTGTGTGTGTGTCGGGGTGTGTGTGTGTGTGTTGGGGTGTGTGTGTCGGGGTGTGTGTGTGTGTGTCGGGGTGTGTGTGTGTGTGTGTCGGGGTGTGTGTGTGTGTCGGGGTGTGTGTGTGTGTCGGGGTGTGTGTGTGTGTCGGGGTGTGTGTGTGTGTGTCGGGGTGTGTGTGTGTGTGTCGGGGTGTGTGTGTGTGTGTCGGGGTGTGTGTGTGTGTGTCGGGGTGTGTGTGTGTGTGTCGGGGTGTGTGTGTGTGTGTCTGTGTGTGTCGGGGGGTGTGTGTGTGTCGGGGTGTGTGTGTCGGGGTGTGTGTGTGTGTGTCTGTGTGTCGGGGTGTGTGTGTGTCGGGGTGTGTGTGTGTGTCGGGGGGTGTGTGTGTGTGTCGGGGTGTGTGTGTGTGTCGGGGTGTGTGTGTGTGTGTCGGGCTGTGTGTGTGTGTCGGGGTGTGTGTGTGTGTGTCTGTGTGTGTGTGTGTGTCTGTGGGTGTGTGTGTCAGGGTGTGTGTGTGTCGGGGTGTGTGTGTGTGTGTTGGGGGGTGTGTGTCGGGATGTGTGTGTGTGTGTCAGGGTGTGTGTGTGTGTGTGTCGGGGTGTGT
Source organism: Somniosus microcephalus (assembly GCF_052327205.1). Taxonomy (NCBI): domain Eukaryota; kingdom Metazoa; phylum Chordata; class Chondrichthyes; order Squaliformes; family Somniosidae; genus Somniosus; species Somniosus microcephalus. The sequence goes on from NW_028226944.1 coordinate 8,717, forward strand.
GTGTGTGTGTCGGGGTGTGTGTGTGTGTGTCGGGGTGTGTGTGTGTGTGTGTCGGTGTGTGTGTGTGTCGGGGTGTGTGTGTGTCGGGGTGTGTGTGTGTCGGGGTGTGTGTGTGTGTGTGTCGGTGTGTGTGTGTGTCGGGGTGTGTGTGTGTGTGTCGGGGTGTGTGTGTGTGTGTGTCGGGGTGTGTGTGTGTGTCGGGGTGTGTGTGTGTGTGTCGGGGTGGGTGTGTGTGTGTGTCGGGGTGTGTGTGTGTGTCGGGGTGGGTGTGTGTGTGTGTCGGGGTGTGTGTGTGTGTCGGGGTGTGTGTGTGTGTGTCGGGGTGTGTGTGTGTCGGGGTGTGTGTGTGTCGGGGTGTGTGTGTGTGTCGGGGTGTGTGTGTGTCGGGGCGTGTGTGTGTGTGTCGGGGCGTGTGTGTGTGTGTCGGGGCGTGTGTGTGTGTGTCGGGGCGTGTGTGTGTGTGTCGGGGTGTGTGTGTGTGTCGGGGTGTGTGTGTGTGTGTCAGGGTGTGTGTGTCAGGGTGTGTGTGTCGGGGTGTGTGTGTGTGTGTCGGGGTGTGTGTGTGTGTGTCAGGGTGTGTGTGTGTCAGGGTGTGTGTGTCAGGGTGTGTGTGTGTGTGTCAGGGTGTGTGTGTGTGTCAGGGTGTGTGTGTCAGGCTGTGTGTGTGTGTGTCGGGGTGTGTGTGTGTGTGTCGGGGTGTGTGTGTGTGTCAGGGTGTATGTGCGTGTCGGGGTGTATGTGTGTGTGTCAGGGTGTGTGTGTGTGTGTGTCGGGGTGTGTGTGTGTGTGTCGGGGTGTGTGTGTGTGTCGGTGTGTGTGTGTGTCGGGGTGTGTGTGTGTGTGTCGGGGTGTGTGTGTGTGTGTGTGTGTCGGGGTGTGTGTGTGGGTGTGTGTGTCGGGGTGGGTGTGTGTGTGTGTCGGGGTGTGTGTGTGTGTGTCGGGGTGTGTGTGTGTGTGTCGGGGTGTGTGTGTGTGTGTCGGGGTGTGTGTGCGTGTGTCGGGGTGTGTGTGCGTGTGTCGGGGTGTGTGTGTGTGTGTCGGGGTGTGTGTGTGTGTGTCGGGGTGTGTGTGTGTGTGTGTCGGGGTGTGTGTGTGTGTCGGGGTGTGTGTGTGTGTGTCGGGGTGTGTGTGTGTGTGTGTCGGGGTGTGTGTGTGTGTGTGTCGGGGTGTGTGTGTGTGTCGGGGTGTGTGTGTGTGTCGGGGTGAGTGTGTGTGTCGGGGTGTGTGTGTGTGTGTGTGTCGGGGTGTGTGTGTGTGTGTGTCGGGGTGTGTGTGTGTGTGTCGGGGTGTGTGTGTGTGTGTCGGGGGGTGTGTGTGTGTGTGTCGGGGTGTGTGTGTGTGTCGGGGTGTGTGTGTCTGTCGGGGTGTGTGTGTGTGTCGGGGTGTGTGTGTCGGGGTGTGTGTGTGTGTGTCGGGGTGTGTGTGTGTGTGTCGGGGTGTGTGTGTGTCGGGGTGTGTGTGTGTGTGTCGGGGTGTGTGTGTGTGTGTCAGGGTGTGTGTGTGTCGGGGTGTGTGTGTGTGTGTCGGGGTGTGTGTGTGTGTGTCAGGGTGTGTGTGTGTGTCGGGGTGTATGTGTGTGTGTCAGGGTGTGTGTGTGTGTCGGGGTGTGTGTGTGTGTCAGGGTGTGTGTGTGTGTGTCGGGGTGTGTGTGTGTGTCGGGGTGTGTGTGTGTGTGTCGGGGTGTGTGTGTGTGTGTCGGTGTGTGTGTGTGTGTGTCAGGGTGTGTGTGTCAGTGTGTGTGTGTGTGTCAGGGTGTGTCTGTGTGTGTCGGGGTGTGTGTGTGTGTCAGGGTGTGTCTGTGTGTGTCGGGGTGTGTGTGTGTGTCGGGTGTGTGTGTGTGTGTCAGGGTGTGTGTGTGTGTGTCGGGGTGTGTGTGTGTGTGTCAGGGTGTGTGTGTGTGTGTCAGTGTGTGTGTGTGTCAGGGTGTGTGTGTGTGTCAGGGTGTGTGTGCGTGTGTCAGGGTGTGTGTGTGTGTGTGTCGGGGTGTGTGTGTGTGTCGGGGTGTGTGTGTGTGTGTCGGGGTGTGTGTGTGTGTCGGGGTGTGTGTGTGTGTGTCGGGGTGTGTGTGTGTGTGTCGGGGTGTGTGTGTGTGTGTCGGGGTGTGTGTGTGTGTGTCGGGGTGTGTGTGTGTGTGTTGGGGTGTGTGTGTCGGGGTGTGTGTGTGTGTGTCGGGGTGTGTGTGTGTGTGTGTCGGGGTGTGTGTGTGTGTCGGGGTGTGTGTGTGTGTCGGGGTGTGTGTGTGTGTCGGGGTGTGTGTGTGTGTGTCGGGGTGTGTGTGTGTGTGTCGGGGTGTGTGTGTGTGTGTCGGGGTGTGTGTGTGTGTGTCGGGGTGTGTGTGTGTGTGTCGGGGTGTGTGTGTGTGTGTCTGTGTGTGTCGGGGGGTGTGTGTGTGTCGGGGTGTGTGTGTCGGGGTGTGTGTGTGTGTGTCTGTGTGTCGGGGTGTGTGTGTGTCGGGGTGTGTGTGTGTGTCGGGGGGTGTGTGTGTGTGTCGGGGTGTGTGTGTGTGTCGGGGTGTGTGTGTGTGTGTCGGGCTGTGTGTGTGTGTCGGGGTGTGTGTGTGTGTGTCTGTGTGTGTGTGTGTGTCTGTGGGTGTGTGTGTCAGGGTGTGTGTGTGTCGGGGTGTGTGTGTGTGTGTTGGGGGGTGTGTGTCGGGATGTGTGTGTGTGTGTCAGGGTGTGTGTGTGTGTGTGTCGGGGTGTGTGTGTGTGTGTCGGGGTGTGTGTGTGTGTGTCGGGGTGTGTGTGTGTGTGTGTCGGTGTGTGTGTGTGTCGGGGTGTGTGTGTGTCGGGGTGTGTGTGTGTCAGGGTGTGTGTGTGTGTGTGTCGGTGTGTGTGTGTGTCGGGGTGTGTGTGTGTGTGTCGGGGTGTGTGTGTGTGTGTGTCGGGGTGTGTGTGTGTGTCGGGGTGTGTGTGTGTGTGTCGGGGTGGGTGTGTGTGTGTGTCGGGGTGTGTGTGTGTGTCGGGGTGGGTGTGTGTGTGTGTCGGGGTGTGTGTGTGTGTCGGGGTGTGTGTGTGTGTGTCGGGGTGTGTGTGTGTCGGGGTGTGTGTGTGTCGGGGTGTGTGTGTGTGTCGGGGTGTGTGTGTGTCGGGGCGTGTGTGTGTGTGTCGGGGCGTGTGTGTGTGTGTCGGGGCGTGTGTGTGTGTGTCGGGGCGTGTGTGTGTGTGTCGGGGTGTGTGTGTGTGTCGGGGTGTGTGTGTGTGTGTCAGGGTGTGTGTGTCAGGGTGTGTGTGTCGGGGTGTGTGTGTGTGTGTCGGGGTGTGTGTGTGTGTGTCAGGGTGTGTGTGTGTCAGGGTGTGTGTGTCAGGGTGTGTGTGTGTGTGTCAGGGTGTGTGTGTGTGTCAGGGTGTGTGTGTCAGGCTGTGTGTGTGTGTGTCGGGGTGTGTGTGTGTGTGTCGGGGTGTGTGTGTGTGTCAGGGTGTATGTGCGTGTCGGGGTGTATGTGTGTGTGTCAGGGTGTGTGTGTGTGTGTGTCGGGGTGTGTGTGTGTGTGTCGGGGTGTGTGTGTGTGTCGGTGTGTGTGTGTGTCGGGGTGTGTGTGTGTGTGTCGGGGTGTGTGTGTGTGTGTGTGTGTCGGGGTGTGTGTGTGGGTGTGTGTGTCGGGGTGGGTGTGTGTGTGTGTCGGGGTGTGTGTGTGTGTGTCGGGGTGTGTGTGTGTGTGTCGGGGTGTGTGTGTGTGTGTCGGGGTGTGTGTGCGTGTGTCGGGGTGTGTGTGCGTGTGTCGGGGTGTGTGTGTGTGTGTCGGGGTGTGTGTGTGTGTGTCGGGGTGAGTGTGTCAGGGAGTGTGTGTGTGTGTGTCTGTGTGTGTGTGTGTGTGTCAGTGTGTGTGTGTGTGTCTGGGTGTGTGTGTGTGTCAGGGTGTGTGTGTGTGTCGGGGTGTGTGTGTGTGTCGGGGTGTGTGTGTGTGTCGGGGTGTGTGTGTGTCGGGGTGTATGTGTGTGTGTCGGGGTGTGTGTGTGTGTCGGGGTGTGTGTGTGTGTCAGGGTGTGTGTGTGTGTGTCGGGGTGTGTGTGTGTCGGGGTGTGTGTGTGTGTGTCGGGGTGTGTGTGTGTGTCGGGGTGTGTGTGTGTGTGTGTGTCTGGGTGTGTGTGTGTGTCGGGGTGTGTGTGTGTGTCGGGGTGTGTGTGTGTGTCGGGGTGTGTGTGTGTGTCGGGGTGTATGTGTGTGTGTCGGGGTGTGTGTGTGTGTCGGGGTGTGTGTGTCGGGGTGTGTGTGTGTGTCGGGGTGTGTGTGTGTGTGTCGGGGTGTGTGTGTGTCGGGGTGTGTGTGTGTGTGTCGGGGTGTGTGTGTGTGTGTGTCGGGGTGTGTGTGTGTGTCAGGGTGTGTGTGTGTGTGTCGGGGTGTGTGTGTGTGTGTCGGGGTTTGTGTGTGTGTGTCGGGGTGTGTGTGTGTGTGTCAGTGTGTGTGTGTGTCAGGGTGTGTGTGTGTGTGTGTCAGGGTGTGTGTGTGTGTGTGTCAGGGTGTGTGTGTGTGTGTCAGGGTGTGTGTGTGTGTGTTGGGGGGTGTGTGTGTGTGTGTCGGGGTGTGTGTGTCGGGGTGTGTGTGTGTGTGTCAGGGTGTGTGTGTGTGTTGGGGTGTGTGTGTGTGTCAGGGTGTGTGTGTGTGTTGGGGTGTGTGTGTGTGTGTCGGGGTGTGTGTGTGTGTGTCAGGGTGTGTGTGTGTGTCGGGGTGTGTGTGTGTGTGTCAGGGTGTGTGTGTGTGTCAGGGTGTGTGTGTGTGTCAGGGTGTGTGTGTGTGTCAGTGTGTGTGTGTCAGGGTGTGTGTGTGTGTGTCAGCGTGTGTGTGTGTGTGTCGGGGTGTGTGTGTGTGTGTCGGGGTGTGTGTGTGTGTGTCAGCATGTGTGTGTGTGTGTGTGTGTGTCGGGGTGTGTGAGTGTGTGTGTCGGGGTGTGTGTGTGTGTGTCTGGGTGTGTGTGTGTGTGTCGGGGTGTGTGTGTGTGTCGGGGTGTATGTGTGTGTGTCGGGGTGTGTGTGTGTGTCGGGGTGTGTGTGTGTGTGTGTGTCGGGGTGTGTGTGTGTGTGTCGGGGTGTGTGTGTGTGTCGGGGTGTGTGTGTGTGTGTGTCGGGGTCTGGGTGTGTGTGTGTGTGTCTGGGTGTGTGTGTGTGTGTGTCGGGGTGTGTGTGTGTCAGGGTGTGTGTGTGTGTGTCGGGGTGTGTGTGTGTGTGTGTCGGGGTGTGTGTGTGTGTGTGTCGGGGTGTGTGTGTGTCGGCGTGTGTGTGTCGGGGTGCGTGTGTGTGTGTGTGTGTCGGGGTGCGTGTGTGTGTGTCGGGGTGCGTGTGTGTGTGTCGGGGTGCGTGTGTGTGTGTCGGGGTGCGTGTGTGTGTGTCGGGGTGTGTGTGTGTCGGGGTGTGTGTGTGTGTCGGGGTGTGTGTGTGTGTGTCGGGGTGTGTGTGTGTGTGTCGGGGTGTGTGTGTGTGTGTGTCGGGGTGTGTGTGTGTGTTGGGGTGTGTGTGTGTGTGTCGGGGTGTGTGTGTGTGTGTGTCGGGGTGTGTGTGTGTGTGTGTCGGGGTGTGTGTGTGTGTCGGGGTGTGTGTGTGTGTCGGGGTGACTGTGTGTGTCGGGGTGTGTGTGTGTGTGTGTGTCGGGGTGTGTGTGTGTGTGTGTCGGGGTGTGTGTGTGTGTGTCGGGGTGTGTGTGTGTGTGTCGGGGGGTGTGTGTGTGTGTGTCGGGGTGTGTGTGTGTGTCGGGGTGTGTGTGTGTGTCGGGGTGTGTGTGTGTGTCGGGGTGTGTGTGTCGGGGTGTGTGTGTGTGTGTCGGGGTGTGTGTGTGTGTGTCGGGGTGTGTGTGTGTGTGTCGGGGTGTGTGTGTGTGTCGGGGTGTGTGTGTGTGTGTCAGGGTGTGTGTGTGTCGGGGTGTGTGTGTGTGTGTCGGGGTGTGTGTGTGTGTGTCAGGGTGTGTGTGTGTGTCGGGGTGTATGTGTGTGTGTCAGGGTGTGTGTGTGTGTCGGGGTGTGTGTGTGTCAGGGTGTGTGTGTGTGTGTCGGGGTGTGTGTGTGTGTCGGGGTGTGTGTGTGTGTGTCGGGGTGTGTGTGTGTGTGTCGGTGTGTGTGTGTGTGTGTCGGTGTGTGTGTGTGTGTGTCAGGGTGTGTGTGTCAGTGTGTGTGTGTGTCAGGGTGTGTCTGTGTGTGTCGGGGTGTGTGTGTGTGTCAGGGTGTGTCTGTGTGTGTCGGGGTGTGTGTGTGTGTCGGGTGTGTGTGTGTGTGTCAGGGTGTGTGTGTGTGTGTCGGGGTGTGTGTGTGTGTGTCAGGGTGTGTGTGTGTGTGTCAGTGTGTGTGTGTGTCAGGGTGTGTGTGTGTGTCAGGGTGTGTGTGTGTGTGTCAGGGTGTGTGTGTGTGTGTGTCGGGGTGTGTGTGTGTGTCGGGGTGTGTGTGTGTGTGTCGGGGTGTGAGTGTGTGTCGGGGTGTGTGTGTGTGTGTCGGGGTGTGTGTGTGTGTGTCGGGGTGTGTGTGTGTGTGTCGGGGTGTGTGTGTGTGTGTCGGGGTGTGTGTGTGTGTGTTGGGGTGTGTGTGTCGGGGTGTGTGTGTGTGCGTCAGGGTGTGTGTGTGTGTGTCGGGGGGTGTGTGTGTGTCGGGGTGTGTGTGTGTGTGTCGGGGTGTGTGTGTGTGTGTCGGGGTGTGTGTGTGTCGGGGTGTGTGTGTGTGTGTCGGGGTGTGTGTGTGTGTGTGTCGGGGTGTGTGTGTGTGTCAGGGTGTGTGTGTGTGTGTCGGGGTGTGTGTGTGTGTGTCGGGGTTTGTGTGTGTGTGTCGGGGTGTGTGTGTGTGTGTCAGTGTGTGTGTGTGTCAGGGTGTGTGTGTGTGTGTGTCAGGGTGTGTGTGTGTGTGTGTCAGGGTGTGTGTGTGTGTGTCAGGGTGTGTGTGTGTGTGTTGGGGGGTGTGTGTGTGTGTGTCGGGGTGTGTGTGTCGGGGTGTGTGTGTGTGTGTCAGGGTGTGTGTGTGTGTTGGGGTGTGTGTGTGTGTCAGGGTGTGTGTGTGTGTTGGGGTGTGTGTGTGTGTGTCGGGGTGTGTGTGTGTGTGTCAGGGTGTGTGTGTGTGTCGGGGTGTGTGTGTGTGTGTCAGGGTGTGTGTGTGTGTCAGGGTGTGTGTGTGTGTCAGGGTGTGTGTGTGTGTCAGTGTGTGTGTGTCAGGGTGTGTGTGTGTGTGTCAGCGTGTGTGTGTGTGTGTCGGGGTGTGTGTGTGTGTGTCGGGGTGTGTGTGTGTGTGTCAGCGTGTGTGTGTGTGTGTGTGTGTGTCGGGGTGTGTGAGTGTGTGTGTCGGGGTGTGTGTGTGTGTGTCTGGGTGTGTGTGTGTGTGTCGGGGTGTGTGTGTGTGTCGGGGTGTATGTGTGTGTGTCGGGGTGTGTGTGTGTGTCGGGGTGTGTGTGTGTGTGTGTGTCGGGGTGTGTGTGTGTGTGTCGGGGTGTGTGTGTGTGTCGGGGTGTGTGTGTGTGTGTGTCGGGGTCTGGGTGTGTGTGTGTGTGTCTGGGTGTGTGTGTGTGTGTGTCGGGGTGTGTGTGTGTCAGGGTGTGTGTGTGTGTGTCGGGGTGTGTGTGTGTGTGTGTCGGGGTGTGTGTGTGTGTGTGTCGGGGTGTGTGTGTGTCGGCGTGTGTGTGTCGGGGTGCGTGTGTGTGTGTGTGTGTCGGGGTGCGTGTGTGTGTGTCGGGGTGCGTGTGTGTGTGTCGGGGTGCGTGTGTGTGTGTCGGGGTGCGTGTGTGTGTGTCGGGGTGTGTGTGTGTCGGGGTGTGTGTGTGTGTCGGGGTGTGTGTGTGTGTGTGTCGGGGTGTGTGTGTGTGTGTGTCGGGGTGTGTGTGTGTGTTGGGGTGTGTGTGTGTGTGTCGGGGTGTGTGTGTGTGTGTGTCGGGGTGTGTGTGTGTGTGTGTCGGGGTGTGTGTGTGTGTCGGGGTGTGTGTGTGTGTCGGGGTGACTGTGTGTGTCGGGGTGTGTGTGTGTGTGTGTGTCGGGGTGTGTGTGTGTGTCGGGGTGTGTGTGTGTGTGTCGGGGTGTGTGTGTGTGTGTCGGGGGGTGTGTGTGTGTGTGTCGGGGTGTGTGTGTGTGTCGGGGTGTGTGTGTGTGTCGGGGTGTGTGTGTGTGTCGGGGTGTGTGTGTCGGGGTGTGTGTGTGTGTGTCGGGGTGTGTGTGTGTGTGTCGGGGTGTGTGTGTGTGTGTCGGGGTGTGTGTGTGTGTCGGGGTGTGTGTGTGTGTGTCAGGGTGTGTGTGTGTCGGGGTGTGTGTGTGTGTGTCGGGGTGTGTGTGTGTGTGTCAGGGTGTGTGTGTGTGTCGGGGTGTATGTGTGTGTGTCAGGGTGTGTGTGTGTGTCGGGGTGTGTGTGTGTCAGGGTGTGTGTGTGTGTGTCGGGGTGTGTGTGTGTGTCGGGGTGTGTGTGTGTGTGTCGGGGTGTGTGTGTGTGTGTCGGTGTGTGTGTGTGTGTGTCGGTGTGTGTGTGTGTGTGTCAGGGTGTGTGTGTCAGTGTGTGTGTGTGTCAGGGTGTGTCTGTGTGTGTCGGGGTGTGTGTGTGTGTCAGGGTGTGTCTGTGTGTGTCGGGGTGTGTGTGTGTGTCGGGTGTGTGTGTGTGTGTCAGGGTGTGTGTGTGTGTGTCGGGGTGTGTGTGTGTGTGTCAGGGTGTGTGTGTGTGTGTCAGTGTGTGTGTGTGTCAGGGTGTGTGTGTGTGTCAGGGTGTGTGTGTGTGTGTCAGGGTGTGTGTGTGTGTGTGTCGGGGTGTGTGTGTGTGTCGGGGTGTGTGTGTGTGTGTCGGGGTGTGAGTGTGTGTCGGGGTGTGTGTGTGTGTGTCGGGGTGTGTGTGTGTGTGTCGGGGTG
>NW_028226945.1:0-21740 GCF_052327205.1 Somniosus microcephalus
AGAGAGCGAGTGGGGGGAAGAGAGAGAGCGACTGGGGGGGAAGAGGGAGAGCGAGTGGGGGGGAAGAGAGAGAGCGAGTGGGGGGAAGAGAGAGAGCGAGTGGGGGGAAGAGAGAGAGCGAGTGGGGGGGAAGAGAGAGAGCGAGTGGGGGGAAGAGAGAGCGACTGGAGGGGGAAGAGAGAGCGACTGGGGGGGAAGAGAGAGCGACTGGGGGGAAGAGAGAGCGACTGGGGGAAGAGAGAGCGACTGGGGGGAAGAGAGAGCGACTGGGGGGAAGAGAGAGCGACTGGGGGGGAAGAGAGAGCGACTGGGGGGAAGAGAGAGCGACTGGGGGGGAAGAGAGAGCGACTGGGGGGGAAGAGAGAGCGACTGGGGGGGAAGAGAGAGCGACTGGGGGGGAAGAGAGAGCGACTGGGGGGGAAGAGAGAGCTACTGGGGGGGAAGAGAGAGCTATTGGGGGGGAAGAGAGAGCGACTGGGGGGGAAGAGAGAGTGACTGGGGGGGAAGAGAGAGCGACTAGGGGGGAAGAGACAGCGACTGGGAGGGAAGAGAGAGAGCGACTGGGGGGAGAGAGAGAGCGACTGGGGGGGAGAGAGAGAGCGACTGGGGGGGAGAGAGAGCGACTGGGGGGGAGAGAGAGCGACGGGGGGGAGAGAGAGCGACTTGGGGGGAGAGAGAGCGACTGGGGGTGAGACAGAGCGACTGCGGGGGAGACAGAGCGACTGGGGGGGAGAGAGTGCGACTGCGGGGGGAGAGAGAGCGACTGCGGGGGGGAGAGTGAGCGACTGCGGGGGGGAGAGTGAGCGACTGCGGGGGGAGATAGAGCGGACTGTGGGGGGAAGAGAGAGCGACTGGGGGGGAAGAGAGAGCGACTGGGGGGGGAAGAGAGAGCGACTGGGGGGGAAGAGAGAGCGACTGCGGGGGGGAAGAGAGAGTGACGGGAGGGAAGAGAGAGCGACTGGGGGGGGAAGAAGAGAGCGACTGGGGGGGGAAGAAGAGAGCGACTGGGGGGGAAGAGAGAGCGACTGGGGGGTGAAGAGAGAGCGACTGGGGGGTGAAGAGAGAGCGACGGGCGGGGGGAAGAGAGCGCGACTGGTGGGGGGAAGAGAGAGCGACTGGGGGGGGAAGAGAGAGCGACTGGGGGGGGAAGAGAGAGCGAGTGGGGCGGAAGAGAGAGAGCGCGAGTGGGGGGGAAGAGAGAGAGAGAGCGAGTGGGGGGGAAGAGAGGGAGAGCGCGAGTGGGGGGGAAGAGAGAGAGCGATTGGGGGGGAAGAGGGAGAGCGAGTGGGGGGAAGAGGGAGAGCGAGTGGGGGGGAAGAGAGAGAGCGAGTGGGGGCGAAGAGAGAGAGTGAGTGGGGGGGAAGAGAGAGAGCGAGTGGGAAGAGAGAGAGCGAGTGGGGAGGAAGAGAGAGAGCGAGTGGGGGGTAAGAGAGAGAGCGAGTGGGGGGGAAAGAGAGAGAGCGAGTCGGGGGAAGAGAGAGAGCGAGTCGGGGGGAAGAGAGAGAGCGAGTCGGGTGGAAGAGAGCGAGCGAGTGGGGGGGAAGAGAGAGAGCGAGTGGGGGGAAGAGAGAGAGCGAGTGGGGGGGAAGAGAGAGAGCGAGTGGGGGGAAAGAGAGAGAGCGAGTGGGGGGGAAGAGTGAGAGCGAGTGGGGGGGAGAGAGAGCGCGATTGGCGGGGGAGAGCGAGAGAGACTGGGGGGAGAGCGAGAGAGACTGGGGGGAGAGCGAGAGAGACTGGGGGGAGAGAGAGAGAGGCTGGGGGGAGAGAGAGAGAGACTGGGGAGAGAGAGAGAGAGACTGGGGGGAGAGAGAGAGCGCGAGAGAGACTGGGGGGAGAGAGAGAGCGAGAGAGACTGGGGGGAGAGAGAGCGAGAAAGACTGGGGGAGAGCGAGAGAGACTGGGGGGAGGAGCGAGAGAGACTGGGGGGAGAGCGAGAGAGACTGGGGGGAGAGCGAGAGAGACTGGGGGAGAGAGAGAGAGACTGGGGGGAGAGAGAGAGCGAGAGAGACTGGGGGAGATAGAGAGCGAGAGAGACTGGGGGGAGAGAGAGAGCGAGAGAGACTGGTGAGAGAGAGAGAGCGAGAGAGACTGGGGGAGAGCGAGAGAGACTGGGGGGAGAGCGAGAGAGACTGGGGGGAGAGCGAGAGAGACCTGGGGGGAGAGCGAGAGAGACTGGGGGGGAGAGAGAGAGAGAGACTGGGGGGAGAGAGCGAGCGAGAAAGACTGGGGGGCGAGAGAGAGCGAGAGAGACTGGGGGGAGAGAGAGAGCGAGAGAGACTGGGGGGAGAGAGAGAGCGAGAGAGACTGGGGGGAGAGAGAGAGAGAGACTGGGGGTGTGGGGAGAGAGAGAGAGACTGGGGGGTGGGGAGAGAGAGAGAGACTGGGGGGTGGGGAGAGAGAGAGAGACTGGGGGGTGGGGAGAGAGAGAGAGACTGGGGGGGAGAGAGAGAGCGACTGGGGGGGAAGAGAGGGCGACTGGGGGGGAAGAGAGAGCGACTGGGGGGAAAAGAGAGAGCGAGTGGGGGGGAAGAGAGCGAGGTGGGGGGGAAGAGAGAGAGCGAGTGGGGGGGAAGAGAGAGCGAGTGGGGGGGAAGAGAGAGCGACTGGGGGGGAAGAGAGAGCGACTGGGGGGGAAGAGAGAGCGACTGGGGGGGAAGAGAGAGCGACTGGGGGAAGAGAGAGCGACTGGGGGGGAAGAGATAGCGATGGGGGGGAAGAGAGAGTGCGGCTGGGGGGGAAGAGAGAGCGCGGCTGGGGGGGAAGAGAGAGCGCGGCTGGGGGATAAGAGAGAGCGCGGCTGGGGGGGCGGAGAGAGAGAGCGCGGCTGGGGGGAAGAGAAGAGCGCGGCGGGGGGGGAAGAGAGAGCGCGGCGGGGGGGAAGAGAGAGCGCGGCTGGGGGGGAAGAGAGAGCGCGGGTGGGGGGGAAGAGAGAGCGCGGCTGGGGGGAAGAGAGAGCGCGGCGGGGGGGAAGAGAGAGCGAGCGGGGGGGAAGAGAGAGAGCGAGTGGGGGGGAAGAGAGAGAGCGAGTGGGGGGGAAGAGGGAGAGCGAGTGGGGGGAAGAGGGAGAGCGAGTGGGGGGGAAGAGAGAGAGCGAGTGGGGGGCGGGGAAGAGAGAGAGCGAGTGGGGGGGAAGAGAGAGAGCGAGTGGGGGGAGAGAGAGCGCGAGTGGGGGGAGAGAGAGCGCGAGTGGGGGGAAGAGAGAGAGCGAGTGGGGGGGAAGAGGGAGAGCGAGTGGGGGGAAGAGGGAGAGCGAGTGGGGGGAAGAGGGAGAGCGAGTGGGGGGAAGAGAGAGAGCGAGTGGGGGGGAAGAGAGAGAGCGAGTGGGGGGGAAGAGAGAGAGCGAGTGGGGGGAAGAGAGAGAGCGAGTGGGGGGGAAGAGAGAGAGCGAGTGGGGGGGGAAGAGAGAGAGCGAGTGGGGGGGAGAGAGAGAGAGCGAGTGGGGGGGAAGAGAGAGCGCGAGTGGGGGGGAGAGAGAGCGCGAATGGCGGGGAGAGCGAGCGCGAGTGGGGGGGGAGAGAGAGCGCGAGTGGGGGGAGAGAGAGCGCGAGTGGGGGGCGAGAGCGAGAGAGACTGGGGGAGAGAGAGAGCGAGAGAGACTGGGGAGAGAGAGAGAGCGAGAGAGACTGGGGGGAGAGCGAGAGAGAGTGGGGGGAGAGCGAGAGAGACTGGGGGGAGAGCGAGAGAGGCTGGGGGAGAGAGAGAGAGACTGGGGGGAGAGAGAGAGAGACTGGGGGGAGAGAGAGAGAGACTGGGGGGAGAGAGAGAGAGACTGGGGGTAGAGAGAGAGCGAGAGAGACGGGGAGGAGAGAGAGAGCGAGATAGACTGGGGGGAGAGAGAGCGAGAAAGACAGGGGGAGAGCGAGAGAGACTGGGGTGAGAGCGAGAGAGACTGGGGGGAGAGCGAGAGAGACTGGGGGAGAGCGAGAGAGACTGGGGGGAGAGCGAGAGAGACTGGGGGAGAGAGAGAGAGACTGGGGGAGAGAGAGAGAGACTGGGGGGAGAGAGAGAGCGAGAGAGACTGGGGGGAGAGAGAGAGCGAGAGAGGACTGGGGGGAGAGAGAGAGAGATTGGGGAGGAGAGAGAGCGAGAGAGACTGGGGGAGAGAGAGCGCGAGAGAGACTGGGGGAGAGAGAGAGCGAGAGAGACTGGTGAAAGAGAGAGCGAGAGAGACTGGGGGAGAGCGAGAGAGACAGGGGGGAGAGCGAGAGAGACTGGGGGAGAGCGAGAGAGACTGGGGGGAGAGCGAGAGAGACTGGGGGGAGAGCGAGAGAGGCTGGGGGGAGAGAGAGAGAGACTGGGGGGAGAGAGAGAGAGACTGGGGGTAGAGAGAGAGCGAGAGAGACGGGGAGGAGAGAGATAGCGAGATAGACTGGGGGGAGAGAGAGCGAGAAAGACTGGGGGAGAGCGAGAGAGACTGGGGGGAGAGCGAGAGAGACTGGGGGGAGAGCGAGAGAGACCTGGGGGGAGAGCGAGAGAGACTGGGGGGAGAGAGAGAGAGAGACTGGGGGAGAGAGCGAGCGAGAAAGACTGGGGGGCGAGAGAGAGCGAGAGAGACTGGGGGGAGAGAGAGAGCGAGAGAGACTGGGGGAGAGAGAGAGCGAGAGAGACTGGGGGGAGAGAGAGAGACTGGGGGGTGGGGAGAGAGAGAGAGACTGGGGTGGGGAGAGAGAGAGAGACTGGGGGGTGGGGAGAGAGAGAGCGACTGGGGGGTGGGAGAGAGAGAGAGACTGGGGGGGAGAGAGAGAGCGACTGGGGGGAAGAGAGGGCGACTGGGGGGGAAGAGAGAGCGACTGGGGGGGAAAAGAGAGAGCGAGTGGGGGGGAAGAGAGCGAGTGGGGGGGAAGAGAGAGAGCGAGTGGGGGGGAAGAGAGAGCGACTGGGGCGGAAGAGAGAGCGACTGGGGGGGAAGAGAGAGCGACTGGGGGGGAAGAGAGAGCGACTGGGGGGGAAGAGAGAGCGACTGGGGGGAAGAGAGAGCGACTGGGGGGGAAGAGATAGCGATGGGGGGGAAGAGAGAGTGCGGCTGGGGGGAAGAGAGAGCGCAGCTGGGGGGGAAGAGAGAGCGCGGCTGGGGGATAAGAGAGAGCGCGGCTGGGGGGGGGAGAGAGAGCGCGGCTGGGGGGAAGAGAGAGCGCGGCGGGGGGGTAGAGAGAGCGTGGCTGGGGGGAAGAGAGAGCGTGGCTGGGGGGAAGAGAGAGCGCGGCTGGGGGGAAGAGAGCGCGGCTGCGGGGGGAGAGAGAGCGCGGCTGGGGGGGAAGAGAGAGAGCGGCTGGGGGGGAAGAGAGAGAGCGAGTGGGGGGGAAGAGAGAGAGCGAGTGGGGGAAGAGAGAGAGAGCGAGTGGGGGGGAAGAGAGAGAGAGAGAGAGCGCGCGAGTGGGGGGGAAGAGAGAGAGCGAGTGGGGGGAAGAGAGAGAGCGACTGGGGGGGAAGAGGGAGAGCGAGTGGGGGGGAAGAGAGAGCGCGAGTGGGGGGGAAGAGAGAGAGCGAGTGGGGGGGAAGAGAGAGAGCGAGTGGGGGGGAAGAGAGAGAGCGAGTGGGGGGGAAGAGAGAGCGACTGAGGGGGAAGAGAGAGCGACTGGGGGGGGAAGAGAGAGCGACTGGGGGGGAAGAGAGAGCGACTGGGGGGAAGAGAGAGCGACTGGGGGGAAGAGAGAGCGACTGGGGGGAAGAGAGAGCGACTGGGGGGGAAGAGAGAGCGACTGGGGGGGGAAGAGAGAGCGACTGGGGGGGAAGAGAGAGCGACTGGGGGGAAGAGAGAGCGACTGGGGGGGAAGAGAGAGCGACTGGGGGGGAAGAGAGAGCTACTGGGGGGGAAGAGAGAGCTATTGGGGGGGAAGAGAGAGCGACTGGGGGGGAAGAGAGAGCGACTGGGGGGGAAGAGAGAGCGACTAGGGGGGAAGAGACAGCGACTGGGGGGGAAGAGAGAGAGCGACTGGGGAGGAGAGATGAGAGCGACTGGGGGGGAGAGAGAGAGCGACTGGGGGGGAGAGAGAGCGACTGGGGGGAGAGAGAGCGACGGGGGGGGAGAGAGAGCGACTTGGGGGGAGAGAGAGCGACTGGGGGTGAGACAGAGCGACTGGGGGGGAGACAGAGCGACTGGGGGGGAGGACAGAGCGACTGGGGGGGAGAGAGTGCGACTGCGGGGGGAGAGAGAGCGACTGCGGGGGGGAGAGTGAGCGACTGCGGGGGGGAGAGTGAGCGACTGCGGGGGGAGATAGAGCGACTGTGGGGGGAAGAGAGAGCGACTGGGGGGAAGAGAGAGCGACTGGGGGGGGAAGAGAGAGCGACTGGGGGGAAGAGAGAGCGACTGCGGGGGGAAGAGAGAGTGACGGGAGGGAAGAGAGAGCGACTGGGGGGGGAAGAGAGAGCGACTGGGGGGGGAAGAGAGAGCGACTGGGGGGGGAAGAGAGAGCGACTGGGGGGTGAAGAGAGAGCGACTGGGGGGGGAGAGAGAGCGACGGGCGGGGGAAGAGAGCGCGACTGGTGGGGGGAAGAGAGAGCGACTGAGGGGGGAAGAGAGAGCGACTGGGGGGGGGAAGAGAGAGCGAGTGGGGCGGAAGAGAGAGAGCGCGAGTGGGGGGGAAGAGAGAGAGAGAGCGAGGGGGGGAAGAGAGGAGAGCGCGAGTGGGGGGAAGAGAGAGAGCGATTGGGGGGAAGAGGGAGAGCGAGTGGGGGGAAGAGGGAGAGCGAGTGGGGGGGGAAGAGAGAGAGCGAGTGGGGGCGAAGAGAGAGAGTGAGTGGGGGGGAAGAGAGAGAGCGAGTGGGAAGAGAGAGAGCGAGTGGGGAGGAAGAGAGAGAGCGAGTGGGGGGTAAGAGAGAGAGCGAGTGGGGGGGAAGAGAGAGAGCGAGTTGGGGGGAAGAGAGAGAGCGAGTCGGGGGGAAGAGAGAGAGCGAGTCGGGTGGAAGAGAGCGAGCGAGTGGGGGGGAAGAGAGAGAGCAAGTGGGGGGAAGAGAGAGAGCGAGTGGGGGGGAAGAGAGAGAGCGAGTGGGGGGAAAGAGAGAGAGCGAGTGGGGGGGAAGAGTGAGAGCGAGTGGGGGGGAGAGAGAGCGCGAGGGCGGGAGGGAGAGCGAGAGAGGACTGGGGGGAGAGCGAGAGAGACTGGGGGGAGAGCGAGAGAGACTGGGGGAGAGAGAGAGAGGCTGGGGGGAGAGAGAGAGAGACTGGGGAGGAGAGAGAGAGAGACTGGGGGGAGAGAGAGAGCGAGAGAGACTGGGGGGAGAGAGAGAGCGAGAGAGACTGGGGGGAGAGAGAGCGAGAAAGACTGGGGGAGAGCGAGAGAGACTGGGGGGAGAGCGAGAGAGACTGGGGGGAGAGCGAGAGAGACTGGGGGGAGAGCGAGAGAGACTGGGGGAGAGAGAGAGAGACTGGGGGGAGAGAGAGAGCGAGAGAGACTGGGGAGATAGAGAGCGAGAGAGACTGGGGGGAGAGAGAGAGCGAGAGAGACTGGTGAGAGAGAGAGAGCGAGAGAGACTGGGGGAGAGCGAGAGAGACTGGGGGGAGAGCGAGAGAGACTGGGGGGAGAGCGAGAGAGACCTGGGGGAGAGCGAGAGAGAGACTGGGGGGAGAGAGAGAGAGAGACTGGGGGGAGAGAGCGAGCGAGAAAGACTGGGGGGCGAGAGAGAGCGAGAGAGACTGGGGGGAGAGAGAGAGCGAGAGAGACTGGGGGGAGAGAGAGAGCGAGAGAGACTGGGGGGAGAGAGAGAGAGACTGGGGGGTGGGGAGAGAGAGAGAGACTGGGGGGTGGGGAGAGAGAGAGAGACTGGGGGGTGGGGAGAGAGAGAGAGACTGGGGGGTGGGGAGAGATAGAGAGACTGGGGGGGAGAGAGAGAGCGACTGGGGGGGAAGAGAGGGCGACTGGGGGGGAAAAGAGAGAGCGAGTGGGGGGAAGAGAGCGAGTGGGGGGGAAGAGAGAGAGCGAGTGGGGGGGAAGAGAGAGCGACTGGGGGGGAAGAGAGAGCGACTGGGGGGGAAGAGAGAGCGACTGGGGGGGAAGAGAGAGCGACTGGGGGGGAAGAGAGAGCGACTGGGGGGGAAGAGAGAGCGACTGGGGGGAAGAGAGAGCGACTGGGGGGGAAGAGATAGCGATGGGGGGAAGAGAGAGTGCGGCTGGGGGGGAAGAGAGAGCGCGGCTGGGGGGGAAGAGAGAGCGCGGCTGGGGGATAAGAGAGAGCGCGGCTGGGGGGGCGGAGAGAGAGCGCGGCTGGGGGGAAGAGAGAGCGCGGCGGGGGGGGAAGAGAGAGCGCGGCGGGGGGGAAGAGAGAGCGCGGCTGGGGGGGAAGAGAGAGCGCGGGTGGGGGGGAAGAGAGAGCGCGGGTGGGGGGAAGAGAGAGCGCGGCTGGGGGGAAGAGAGAGCGCGGCGGGGGGGGAAGAGAGAGCGAGCGGGGGGGAAGAGAGAGAGCGAGTGGGGGGGAAGAGAGAGAGCGAGTGGGGGGGAAGAGGGGAGAGCGAGTGGGGGGGAAGAGGGAGAGCGAGTGGGGGGAAGAGAGAGAGCGAGTGGGGGGCGGGGAAGAGAGAGAGCGAGTGGGGGGGAAGAGAGAGAGCGAGTGGGGGGGGAAGAGAGAGAGCGAGTGGGGGGGAAGAGAGAGAGCGCGAGTGGGGGGGGAAGAGAGAGAGCGAGTGGGGGGGAGAGAGAGCGCGAGTGGGGGGGAGAGAGAGCGCGAGTGGGGGGGAAGAGAGAGAGCGAGTGGGGGGAAGAGGGAGAGCGAGTGGGGGAAGAGGGAGAGCGAGTGGGGGAAGAGAGAGAGCGAGTGGGGGGGAAGAGAGAGAGCGAGTGGGGGGGAAGAGAGAGAGCGAGTGGGGGGGAAGAGAGAGAGCGAGTGGGGTGGAAGAGAGAGAGCGAGTGGGGGGAAGAGAGAGAGCGAGTGGGGGGAAGAGAGAGAGCGAGTGGGGGGAAGAGAGAGAGCGAGTGGGGGGGAAGAGAGAGCGCGAAGTGGGGGGGAGAGAGAGCGCGAATGGCGGGGGAGAGCGAGCGCGAGTGGGGGGGAGAGAGAGCGCGAGTGGGGGGGGAGAGAGAGCGCGAGTGGGGGGGCGAGAGCGAGAGAGACTGGGGGAGAGAGAGAGCGAGAGAGACTGGGGAGAGAGAGAGAGCGAGAGAGACTGGGGGGAGAGCGAGAGAGAGTGGGGGGAGAGCGAGAGAGACTGGGGGAGAGCGAGAGAGGCTGGGGGGAGAGAGAGAGAGACTGGGGGGAGAGAGAGAGAGACTGGGGGGAGAGAGAGAGAGACTGGGGGAGAGAGAGAGAGACTGGGGGTAGAGAGAGAGCGAGAGAGACGGGGAGGAGAGAGAGAGCGAGATAGACTGGGGGGAGAGAGAGCGAGAAAGACTGGGGGAGAGCGAGAGAGAGACTGGGGTGAGAGCGAGAGAGACTGGGGGGAGAGCGAGAGAGACTGGGGGAGAGCGAGAGAGACTGGGGGGAGAGCGAGAGAGACTGGGGGGAGAGCGAGAGAGACTGGGGGAGAGAGAGAGAGACTGGGGGAGAGAGAGAGAGACTGGGGGGAGAGAGAGAGCGAGAGAGACTGGGGGGAGAGAGAGAGCGAGAGAGACTGGGGGAGAGGGAGAGAGATTGGGGAGGAGAGAGAGCGAGAGAGACTGGGGGAGAGAGAGCGCGAGAGAGACTGGGGGGAGAGAGAGAGCGAGAGAGACTGGTGAAAGAGAGAGCGAGAGAGACTGGGGGAGAGCGAGAGAGACAGGGGGGAGAGCGAGAGAGACTGGGGGAGAGCGAGAGAGACTGGGGGGAGAGCGAGAGAGACTGGGGGGAGAGCGAGAGAGACTGGGGGAGAGCGAGAGAGGCTGGGGGGAGAGAGAGAGGAGACTGGGGGGAGAGAGAGAGAGAGACTGGGGGTAGAGAGAGAGCGAGAGAGACGGGGAGGAGAGAGAGAGCGAGATAGACTGGGGGGAGAGAGAGCGAGAAAGACTGGGGAGAGCGAGAGAGACTGGGGTGAGAGCGAGAGAGACTGGGGGGAGAGCGAGAGAGACTGGGGGAGAGCGAGAGAGACTGGGGGGAGAGAGAGAGAGACTGGGGGGAGAGAGAGAGAGACTGGGGGGAGAGAGAGAGCGAGAGAGACTGGGGGGGAGAGAGAGAGCGAGAGAGACTGGGGGGAGAGAGAGAGAGATTGGGGAGGAGAGAGAGCGAGAGAGACTGGGGGAGAGAGAGCGCGAGAGAGACTGGGGGAGAGAGAGAGCGAGAGAGACTGGTGAAAGAGAGAGCGAGAGAGACTGGGGGAGAGCGAGAGAGACAGGGGGGAGAGCGAGAGAGACTGGGGGAGAGCGAGAGAGACTGGGGGGAGAGCGAGAGAGACTGGGGGGAGAGCGAGAGAGACTGGGGGGAGAGCGAGAGAGACTGGGGGAGAGCGAGAGAGACTGGGGGAGAGAGAGAGAGACTGGGGGGAGAGAGAGAGAGACTGGGGGGAGAGAGAGAGCGAGAGAGACTGGGGGGAGAGAGAGAGCGAGAGAGACTGGGGGGAGAGAGAGAGAGACTGGGGGGTGAGGAGAGAGAGAGAGGCTGGGGGGTGGGGGAGAGAGAGAGAGACTGGGGGGTGGGGAGAGAGAGAGAGACTGGGGGGTGGGGAGAGAGAGAGAGACTGGGGGGGAGAGAGAGAGCGACTGGGGGGGAAGAGAGAGCGACTAGGGGAAGAGAGAGTGACTGCGGGGGGAAGAGCGTGCGACTGGGTGGGAAGAGAGGGCGACTGGGGGGGAAGAGAGAGCGACTGGGGGGGAAGAGAGAGCGACTGGGGGGGGGAAGAGAGATCGACTGGGGGGGGAAGAGAGATCGACTGGGGGGGAAGAGAGATCGACTGGGGGGAAGAGAGAGCGACTGGCGGGGAAGAGAGAGCGACTGGGGGGGAAGAGAGAGCGACTGGGGGGGAAGAGAGAGCGACTGGGGGGGAAGAGAGAGCGACTGGTGGGGAAGAGCGAGCTACTGGGGGGGAAGAGAGAGAGCGACTTGGGGGGGAAGAGAGAGCGATTGGTGGGGAAGAGAGAGCGACGGGGGGGGAAGAGAGAGCGACTGGGGGGGAAGAGAGAGAGTGACTGGGGGGGGGAAGAGAGAGCGACTGGGGGGGAAGAGGGAGCGACTGGGGGGGGAAGAGAGAGCGACTGGGGGGGGAAGAGAGAGCGACTGGGGGGGGGTAGTGAGAGCGACTGGGGGGGGAAGAGAGAGCGACTGGGGGGGGAAGAGAGAGCGACGGGGGGAAGAGATAGCGACGGGGGGGGAAGAGAGAGAGCGGCTGGGGGGGAAGAGAGAGAGCGGCTGGGGGGGAAGAGAGAGGGCGGCTGGGGGGAGGAGGAGAGCGTGGCTGGGGGGGAAGAGAGAGCGTGGCTGGGGGGGAAGAGAGAGCGCGGCTGGGGGGAAGAGAGCGCGGCTGCGGGGGGAGAGAGAGCGCGGCTGGGGATAAGAGAGAGCGCGGCTGGGGGGGGGAGAGAGAGCGCGGCTGGGGGGAAGAGAGAGCGCGGCGGGGGGAGAAGAGAGAGCGCGGCGGGGGGGAAGAGAGAGCGCGGCTGGGGGGGAAGAGAGAGCGCGGGTGGGGGGAAGAGAGAGCGCGGCTGGGGGGAAGAGAGAGCGCGGCGGGGGGGGAAGAGAGAGCGAGTGGGGGGAAGAGAGAGAGCGAGTGGGGGGGAAGAGAGAGAGCGAGTGGGGGGAAGAGGGAGAGCGAGTGGGGGGAAGAGGGGAGAGCGAGTGGGGGGAAGAGAGAGAGAGCGAGTGGGGGGGAAGAGAGAGAGCGAAGTGGGGGGGAAGAGAGAGAGCGAGTGGGGGGGAAGAGAGAGAGCGAGTGGGGGGCGGGGAAGAGAGAGAGCGAGTGGGGGGGGGAAGAGAGAGAGCGAGTGGGGGGGAAGAGAGAGAGCGAGTGGGGGGGAAGAGAGAGAGCGCGAGTGGGGGGGGAAGAGAGAGAGCGAGTGGGGAGGAAGAGAGAGAGCGAGTGGGGGGCAAGAGAGAGAGCGAGTGGGGGGGAAGAGAGAGAGCGAGTGGGGGGCAAGAGAGAGAGCGAGTCGGGGGGAAGAGAGAGAGAGCGAGTCGGGGGCAAGAGAGAGAGCGAGTGGGGGGGAAGAGAGAGAGCGAGTGGGGGGTAGAGAGAGAGAGAGTGGGGGGAAGAGAGAGAGCGAGTGGGGGGGAAGAGAGAGAGCGAGTGCGGGGGAAGAGAGAGAGCGAGTGGGGGGGAAGAGAGAGAGCGAGTGGGGGGGAAGAGAGAGAGCGAGTGGGGGGAAGAGAGAGAGCGAGTGGGGGGGAAGAGAGTGAGTGAGTGGGGGGGAAGAGAGAGAGCGAGTGGGGGGCAAGAGAGAGCGCGAGTGGGGGGAGAGAGAGCGCGAGTGGCGGGGAGAGCGAGCGCGAGTGGGGGGGGAGAGAGAGCGCGAGTGGGGGGGAGAGAGAGCGCAAGTGGGGGGGAGGAGAGCGAGAGAGACTGGGGGGAGAGAGAGCGAGAGAGACTGCGGAGAGTGAGAGAGCGAGAGAGACTGGGGGGAGAGCGAGAGAGACTGGGGGGAGAGCGAGAGAGACTGGGGGAGAGCGAGACTGGGGGAGGGCGCGAAAGACTGGGGGGAGAGAGAGAGAGACTGGGGGGAGAGAGAGAGACTGGGGGGTGGGAGAGAGAGACTGGGGGGAGAGAGAGAGCGAGAGAGACTGGGGGGTGAGAGAGATCGAGAGAGACTGGGGGAGAGAGAGAGAGACTGGGTTGGGAGAGAGATCGAGAGAGACTGGGGGGAGAGAGAGAGCGAGAGAGACTGGGGGGGAGAGAGAGAGCGAGAGAGGCTGGGGAGAGAGAGAGAGCGGGAGAGACTGGGGGGGAGAGCGAGAGAGACTGGGGGGAGAGCGAGAGAGACTGGGGGAGAGCGAGAGAGACTGGGGGGAGAGCGAGAGAGACTGGGGGGAGAGAGAGAGAGACTGGGGAGGAGAGAGAGAGAGGAGAGACTGGGGGGAGAGAGAGAGCGAGAGAGACTGGGGGGAGAGAGAGAGCGAGAGAGACTGGTGAAAGAGAGAGAGTGAGAGAGACTGGCGGAGAGCGAGAGAGACGGGGGGGAGAGCGAGAGAGACTGGTGGAGAGCGAGCGAGACTGGGGGGAGAGCGAGAGAGACTGGGGGGAGAGCGAGAGAGGACTGGGGGGAGAGCGAGAGAGACTGGGGGGAGAGAGATAGAGACTGGGGGAGAGAGAGAGAGACTGGGGGGAGAGAGAGAGCGAGAGAGACTGCGGAGAGAGAGAGAGCGAGAGAGACTGGGGGGAGAGCGAGAGAGACTGGTGGGAGAGCGAGAGAGACTGGGGGAGAGCGAGAGAGACTGGGGGAGAGTGCAAAAGACTGGGGGGAGAGAGAGAGAGACTGGGGGGAGAGAGAGAGACTGGGGGGAGAGAGAGAGAGACTGGGGGGAGAGAGAGAGCGAGAGAGGCTGGGGGAGAGAGAGATCGAGAGAGACTGGGGGAGAGAGAGAGAGACTGGGTTGGGAGAGAGATCGAGAGAGACTGGGGGGAGAGAGAGAGCGAGAGAGGCTGGGGAGAGAGAGAGAGCGGGAGAGACTGGGGGGAGAGCGACGAGAGACTGGGGGGAGAGCGAGAGAGACTGGGGGGAGAGCGAGAGAGACTGGGGGGAGAGCGAGAGAGACTGGGGGGAGAGCGAGAGAGACTGGGGAGGAGAGAGAGCGAGAGAGACTGGGGGGAGAGAGAGGTGAGAGAGACTGGGGGGAGAGAGAGAGCGAGAGAGACTGGTGAAAGAGTGAGAGCGAGAGAGACTGGGGGAGGCGAGAGAGACAGGGGGGAGAGCGAGAGAGACTGGTGGAGAGCGAGAGAGACTGGGGGGAGAGCGAGAGAGACTGGGGGGAGAGCGAGAGAGACTGGGGGGAGAGCGAGAGAGACTGGGGTGAGAGCGAGAGAGACTGGGGGGAGAGAGATAGAGACTGGGGGGAGAGAGAGAGAGACTGGGGGGAGAGAGAGAGCGAGAGAGACTGGGGGGAGAGAGAGAGCGAGAGAGACTGGGGGGAGAGAGAGAGAGACTGGGGGGTGGGGGGAGAGAGAGAGGCTGGGGGGTGGGGAGAGAGAGACTGGGGGGTGGGGAGAGAGAGAGAGACTGGGGGGTGGGGAGAGAGAGAGAGACTGGGGGGGAGAGAGAGAGCGACTGGGGGGGAAGAGAGAGCGACTAGGGGGAAGAGAGTGTGACTGCGGGGGGAAGAGAGTGCGACTGGGGGGGAAGAGAGGGCGACTGGGGGGAAGAGAGAGCGACTGGCGTGAAGAGAGAACGACTGGGGGGGAAGAGAGAGCGACTGGGGGGGAAGAGAGAGCGACTGGGGGGGAAGAGAGAGCGACTGGGGGGGAAGAGAGAGCGACTGGGGGGGGAAGAGAGATCGACTGGGGGGGAAGAGAGAGCGACTGGGGGGGAAGAGAGAGCGACTGGGGGGGAAGAGAGAGCGACTTGGGGGGGAAGAGAGAGCGACTGGTGGGGAAGAGCGAGCTACTGGGGGGAAGAGAGAGCTACTGGGGGGAAGAGAGAGCTACTGGGGGGGAAGAGAGAGCGACTGGGGGGAAGAGAGAGCGACTGGGGGGGAAGAGAGAGCGACTGGGGGGGAAGAGAGAGAGCGACTGGGGTGTAGAGAGAGAGCGACTGGGGGGGAGAGAGAGCGACTGGGGGGGAGAGAGAGCGACTGGGGGGGAGAGAGAGCGACTGGGGGGAAGAGAGAGCGACTGGGGGGGGGGGAAGATAGAGCGACTGGGGGGGAAGAGAGAGCGAATTGTGGGGGAAGAGAGAGCGACTGGGGGGGAAGAGGGAGCGACTGGGGGGGAAGAGGGAGCGACGGGGGGAAGAGAGAGCGACTGGGGGGGAAGAGAGAGCGACTGGGGGGGGAAGAGAGAGCGACTGGGGGGGAAAGAGAGAGCGACTGGTGGAGGGGGGAAGCGAGAGCGACTGGGGGGAAGAGAGAGCGACTCGGGGGGGAAGAGAGAGCGACTGGGGTGGAAGAGAGAGCGACTGGGGGGAAGAGAGAGCGACGGGGGGGGAAGAGAGAGCGACTGCGGTGGGAAGAGATAGCGACGGGGGGGGAAGAGATAGCGACGGGGGGGAAGAGAGAGAGCGGCTGGGGGGGAAGAGAGAGCGCGGCTGGGGGGGAAGAGAGAGAGCGAGTGGGGGGGAAGAGAGAGAGCGAGTGGGGGGGAAGAGAGAGAGCGAGTGGGGGGAAGAGAGAGAGCGAGTGGGGGGGTAGAGAGAGAGAGAGTGGGGGGAAGAGAGAGAGCGAGTGGGGGGGAAGAGAGAGAGCGAGTGGGGGGGAAGAGAGAGAGCGAGTGGGGGGGAAGAGAGAGAGCGAGTGGGGGGGAAGAGAGAGAGCGAGTGGGGGGAAGAGAGAGAGCGAGTGGGGGGGAAGAGAGTGAGTGAGTGGGGGGGAAGAGAGAGAGCGAGTGGGGGGCAAGAGAGAGCGCGAGTGGGGGGAGAGAGAGCGCGAGTGGCGGGGAGAGCGAGCGCGAGTGGGGGGGAGAGAGAGCGCGAGTGGGGGGGAGAGAGAGCGCAAGTGGGGGGGAGAGAGCGAGAGAGACTGGGGGGAGAGAGAGAGCGAGAGAGACTGCGGAGAGAGAGAGAGCGAGAGAGACTGGGGGGAGAGCGAGAGAGACTGGGGGGAGAGCGAGAGAGACTGGGGGAGAGCGAGACTGGGGGAGGGCGCGAAAGACTGGGGGGAGAGAGAGAGAGACTGGGGGGAGAGAGAGAGACTGGGGGGAGGGAGAGAGAGACTGGGGGGAGAGAGAGAGCGAGAGAGACTGGGGGGTGAGAGAGATCGAGAGAGACTGGGGGAGAGAGAGAGAGACTGGGTTGGGAGAGAGATCGAGAGAGACGGGGGGAGAGAGAGAGCGAGAGACTGGGGGGAGAGAGAGAGCGAGAGAGGCTGGGGAGAGAGAGAGAGCGGGAGAGACTGGGGGGAGAGCGAGAGAGACTGGGGGGAGAGCGAGAGAGACTGGGGGGAGAGCGAGAGAGACTGGGGGGAGAGCGAGAGAGACTGGGGGGAGAGAGAGAGAGACTGGGGAGGAGAGAGAGCGAGAGAGACTGGGGGGAGAGAGAGAGCGAGAGAGACTGGGGGGAGAGAGAGAGCGAGAGAGACTGGTGAAAGAGAGAGAGTGAGAGAGACTGGCGGAGAGCGAGAGAGACAGGGGGGAGAGCGAGAGAGACTGGTGGAGAGCGAGCGAGACTGGGGGGAGAGCGAGAGAGACTGGGGGGGAGAGCGAGAGAGACTGGGGGGAGAGCGAGAGAGACTGGGGGGAGAGAGATAGAGACTGGGGGAGAGAGAGAGAGACTGGGGGGAGAGAGAGAGCGAGAGAGACTGCGGAGAGAGAGAGAGCGAGAGAGACTGGGGGGAGAGCGAGAGAGACTGGTGGGAGAGCGAGAGAGACTGGGGGAGAGCGAGAGAGACTGGGGGAGAGTGCAAAAGACTGGGGGGAGAGAGAGAGAGACTGGGGGGAGAGAGAGAGACTGGGGGGAGAGAGAGAGAGACTGGGGGGAGAGAGAGAGCGAGAGAGGCTGGGGGGAGAGAGAGATCGAGAGAGACTGGGGGAGAGAGAGAGAGACTGGGTTGGGAGAGAGATCGAGAGAGACTGGGGGGAGAGAGAGAGCGAGAGAGGCTGGGGAGAGAGAGAGAGCGGGAGAGACTGGGGGGAGAGCGAGAGAGACTGGGGGGAGAGCGAGAGAGACTGGGGGGAGAGCGAGAGAGACTGGGGGGAGAGCGAGAGAGACTGGGGAGGAGAGAGAGCGAGAGAGACTGGGGGGAGAGAGAGAGTGAGAGAGACTGGGGGGAGAGAGAGAGCGAGAGAGACTGGTGAAAGAGTGAGAGCGAGAGAGACTGGGGGAGAGCGAGAGAGACAGGGGGGAGAGCGAGAGAGACTGGTGGAGAGCGAGAGAGACTGGGGGGAGAGCGAGAGAGACTGGGGGGAGAGCGAGAGAGACTGGGGGGAGAGCGAGAGAGACTGGGGGGAGAGAGATAGAGACTGGGGGGAGAGAGAGAGAGACTGGGGGGAGAGAGAGAGCGAGAGAGACTGGGGGGAGAGAGAGAGCGAGAGAGACTGGGGGGAGAGAGAGAGAGACTGGGGGGTGGGGGGAGAGAGAGAGGCTGGGGGGTGGGGGGAGAGAGACTGGGGGGTGGGGAGAGAGAGAGAGACTGGGGGGTGGGGAGAGAGAGAGAGACTGGGGGGGAGAGAGAGAGCGACTGGGGGGGAAGAGAGAGCGACTAGGGGGAAGAGAGTGTGACTGCGGGGGGAAGAGAGTGCGACTGGGGGGGAAGAGAGGGCGACTGGGGGGGAAGAGAGAGCGACTGGCGTGAAGAGAGAACGACTGGGGGGGAAGAGAGAGCGACTGGGGGGGAAGAGAGAGCGACTGGGGGGGAAGAGAGAGCGACTGGGGGGGAAGAGAGAGCGACTGGGGGGGGGGAAGAGAGATCGACTGGGGGGAAGAGAGAGCGACTGGGGGGGAAGAGAGAGCGACTGGGGGGGAAGAGAGAGCGACTGGGGGGGAAGAGAGAGCGACTTGGGGGGGAAGAGAGAGCGACTGGTGGGGAAGAGCGAGCTACTGGGGGGAAGAGAGAGCTACTGGGGGAAGAGAGAGCTACTGGGGGGGAAGAGAGAGCGACTGGGGGGAAGAGAGAGCGACTGGGGGGGAAGAGAGAGCGACTGGGGGGGAAGAGAGAGAGCGACTGGGGTGTAGAGAGAGAGCGACTGGGGGGGAGAGAGAGCGACTGGGGGGGAGAGAGAGCGACTGGGGGGAGAGAGAGCGACTGGGGGGGAAGAGAGAGCGACTGGGGGGGGAAGATAGAGCGACTGGGGGGGAAGAGAGAGCGAATTGTGGGGGAAGAGAGAGCGACTGGGGGGGAAGAGGGAGCGACTGGGGGGGAAGAGGGAGCGACGGGGGGGAAGAGAGAGCGACTGGGGGGGAAGAGAGAGCGACTGGGGGGGGAAGAGAGAGCGACTGGGGGGGAAAGAGAGAGCGACTGGTGGAGGGGGGAAGCGAGAGCGACTGGGGGGAAGAGAGAGCGACTCGGGGGGGAAGAGAGAGCGACTGGGGTGGAAGAGAGAGCGACTGGGGGGAAGAGAGAGCGACGGGGGGGGAAGAGAGAGCGACTGCGGTGGGAAGAGATAGCGACGGGGGGGGAAGAGATAGCGACGGGGGGGAAGAGAGAGAGCGGCTGGGGGGGAAGAGAGAGCGCGGCTGGGGGGGGAAGAGAGAGCGCGGCTGGGGGGGAAGAGAGAGTGCGGCAGGGGGGGAAGAGAGAGCGCGGCAGGGGGGGGAAGAGAGAGCGCGGCTGGGGGGGAAGAGAGAGCGCTGCTGGGGGGAAGAGAGAGCGGCAGGGGGGAAGAGAGAGAGCGAGTGGGGGGGAAGAGAGAGCGAGTGGGGGGGAAGAGTGAGAGCGCGAGTGGGGGGGCAGAGAGAGCGAGCGAGTGGGGGGGAAGAGAGAGAGAGCGCGAGTGGGGGGGAAGAGAGAGAGCGAGTGGGGGGAAGAGGGAGAGCGAGTGGGGGGGAAGAGGGAGAGCGAGTGGGGGGGAAGAGAGAGAGCGAGTGGCGGGGGAAGAGAGAGAGCGAGTGGGGGGGAAGAGAGAGAGCGAGTGGGGAGGAAGAGAGAGAGCGAGTGGGGGGGAAGAGAGAGAGCGAGTGGGGGGAAGAGAGAGAGCGAGTCGGGGGGAAGAGAGAGAGAGCGAGTCGGGGGGAAGAGAGAGAGCGAGTGGGGGGAAGAGAGAGAGCGAGTGGGGGGAAGAGAGAGAGCGAGTGGGGGGAAGTGAGAGAGCGAGTGGGGGGGAAGAGAGAGAGCGAGTGGGGGGGAAGAGAGAGAGCGAGTGGGGGGGAAGAGAGAGAGCGAGTGGGGGGGAAGAGAGAGAGCGAGTGGGGGGAAGAGAGAGAGCGACTGGGGGGGAGAGAGAGCGACTGGGGGGGAGAGAGAGCGACTGCGGGGGAGAGAGAGTGACTGGGGGGCAGAGAGAGCGACTGCGGTGGGAGAGAGAGTGACTGCGGGGGGAGAGAGAGAGCGACTGCGGGGGGGAGAGTGAGCGACTGCGGGGGGACGAGAGAGCGATTGGGGGAAGAGAGAGCGACTGGGGGGAAGAGAGAGCGACTGGGGGGGAAGAGAGAGCGACGGGGGGGAAGAGAGAGCGACTGGGGGGAAGAGAGAGCGACTGGGGGGAAGAGAGAGCGACTGGGGGGGGAAGAGAGAGGACTGGTGGGGGGGGAAGCGAGAGCGACTGAGGGTAAGAGAGAGCGACTCGGGGGGGAAGAGAGAGCGACTGGGGGGGGAAGAGAGAGCGGCTGGGGGGGGAAGAGAGAGCGACGGGGGGGGAGAGAGAGCGACTGCGGGGGGAAGAGATAGCGACGGGGGGGAAGAGATAGCGACGGGGGGGAAGAGAGAGAGCGGCTGGGGGGGAAGAGAGAGCGCGGCTGGGGGGAAGAGAGAGCGCGGCTGGGGGGGGAAGAGAGAGCGCGGCTGGGGGGGAAGAGAGAGTGCGACGGGGGGGAAGAGAGAGCGCGGCAGTGGGGGGGAAGAGAGAGCGCGGCTGGGGGGAAGAGAGCGCGGCTGGGGGGAAGAGAGAGCGGCAGGGGGAAGAGAGAGAGCGAGTGGGGGGGAAGAGAGAGCGAGTGGGGGGGAAGAGAGAGAGCGCGAGTGGGGGGGAAGAGAGAGAGAGCGTGAGTGGGGGGAAGAGAGAGAGCGAGTGGGGGGAAGAGGGAGAGCGAGTGGGGGTGAAGAGGGAGAGCGAGTGGGGGGGAAGAGAGAGTGCGAATGGCGGGGGAAGAGAGAGAGCGAGTGGGGGGGAAGAGAGAGAGCGAGTGGGGAGGAAGAGAGAGAGCGAGTGGGGGGCAAGAGAGAGAGCGAGTGGGGGGAAGAGAGAGCGCGGCTGGGGGGGAAGAGAGAGCGCGGCTGGGGGGGAAGAGAGAGTGCGACGGGGGGAAGAGAGAGCAACTGGGGGGGAAGAGAGAGCGACTGGGGGGAAGAGAGAGCGACTGGGAGGGAAGCGAGAGCGACTGGGGTGAGAGAGAGAGCGACTGGGGGGAAGAGAGAGCGACTAGGGGGAAGAGAGTGTGACTGCGGGGGGAAGAGAGTGCGACTGGGGGGAAGAGAGGGCGACTGGGGGGAAGAGAGAGCGACTGGCGTGAAGAGAGAACGACTGGGGGGGAAGAGAGAGCGACTGGGGGGGAAGAGAGAGCGACTGGGGGGAAGAGAGAGCGACTGGGGGGGAAGAGAGAGCGACTGGGGGGGAAGAGAGATCGACTGGGGGGGAAGAGAGAGCGACTGGGGGGAAGAGAGAGCGACTGGGGGGGAAGAGAGAGCGACTTGGGGGGAAGAGAGAGCGACTGGTGGGGAAGAGCGAGCTACTGGGGGGAAGAGAGAGCTACTGGGGGGAAGAGAGAGCTACTGGGGGGGAAGAGAGAGCGACTGGGGGGAAGAGAGAGCGACTGGGGGGGAAGAGAGAGCGACTGGGGGGGAAGAGAGAGAGCGACTGGGGTGTAGAGAGAGAGCGACTGGGGGGGTGTAGAGAGAGAGCGACTGGGGGGGAGAGAGAGCGACTGGGGGGGAGAGAGAGCGACTGGGGGGGAGAGAGAGCGACTGGGGGGGAAGAGAGAGCGACTGGGGGGGGGAAGATAGAGCGACTGGGGGGGAAGAGAGAGCGAATTGTGGGGGAAGAGAGAGCGACTGGGGGGGAAGAGGGAGCGACTGGGGGGGAAGAGGGAGCGACGGGGGAAGAGAGAGCGACTGGGGGGAAGAGAGAGCGACTAGGGGGAAGAGAGTGTGACTGCGGGGGGAAGAGAGTGCGACTGGGGGGGAAGAGAGGGCGACTGGGGGAAGAGAGAGCGACTGGGGGGAAGAGAGAGCGACTCGGGGGGGAAGAGAGAGCGACTGGGGTGGAAGAGAGAGCGACTGGGGGGAAGAGAGAGCGACGGGGGGGGAAGAGAGAGCGACTGCGGTGGGAAGAGATAGCGACGGGGGGGAAGAGATAGCGACGGGGGGGAAGAGAGAGAGCGGCTGGGGGGGAAGAGAGAGCGCGGCTGGGGGGGAAGAGAGAGAGCGAGTGGGGGGGAAGAGAGAGAGCGAGTGGGGGGGAAGAGAGAGAGCGAGTGGGGGGAAGAGAGAGAGCGAGTGGGGGGGTAGAGAGAGAGAGAGTGGGGGGAAGAGAGAGAGCGAGTGGGGGGGAAGAGAGAGAGCGAGTGGGGGGGAAGAGAGAGAGCGAGTGGGGGGGAAGAGAGAGAGCGAGTGGGGGGGAAGAGAGAGAGCGAGTGGGGGGAAGAGAGAGAGCGAGTGGGGGGGAAGAGAGTGAGTGAGTGGGGGGGAAGAGAGAGAGCGAGTGGGGGGCAAGAGAGAGCGCGAGTGGGGGGAGAGAGAGCGCGAGTGGCGGGGAGAGCGAGCGCGAGTGGGGGGGAGAGAGAGCGCGAGTGGGGGGGAGAGAGAGCGCAAGTGGGGGGGAGAGAGCGAGAGAGACTGGGGGGAGAGAGAGAGCGAGAGAGACTGCGGAGAGAGAGAGAGCGAGAGAGACTGGGGGGAGAGCGAGAGAGACTGGGGGAGAGCGAGAGAGACTGGGGGAGAGCGAGACTGGGGGAGGGCGCGAAAGACTGGGGGGAGAGAGAGAGAGACTGGGGGGAGAGAGAGAGACTGGGGGGAGGGAGAGAGAGACTGGGGGGAGAGAGAGAGCGAGAGAGACTGGGGGGTGAGAGAGATCGAGAGAGACTGGGGGAGAGAGAGAGAGACTGGGTTGGGAGAGAGATCGAGAGAGACGGGGGGAGAGAGAGAGCGAGAGACTGGGGGGAGAGAGAGAGCGA
>NW_028226946.1:0-2500 GCF_052327205.1 Somniosus microcephalus
CACACCGCCCGTCGCTACTACCGATTGGATGGTTTAGTGAGGTCCTCGGATCGGCCCCGCCGGAGTCGGCGACGGCCCTGGCGGAGTGCCGAGAAGACGATCAAACTTGACTATCTAGAGGAAGTAAAAGTCGTAACAAGGTTTCCGTAGGTGAACCTGCGGAAGGATCATTATCGGCCGGGGGCCCGCACGTGGCGGCCCGTCATTCCGTTTTGAGCCTGAGTCGCGGAGGCCAGCAGGAGAGCTTCCCGGGGTTTGCTTCTTGCATCTGCCCGGAGCCATGGTCGGCCGCGTCCGGCGCCTCTTGCGCGGGCGAGAGGTTACATTCCAAACAAAAACTCGCCGAACTCGCACGAACAGGCAAAACAGTCGCACCGGTATCGGTCCGGGATAGCAAACGAGTTTAGATCGGTCAGAGAGCCCGAGTTGGAGGAGTTGGGGTGGAATTTGAACGGTGCACCGAGAAGGTGATGTGTGTGTGTGTGCGCACGGCAGTTGGTTTCGGTCGGCTTGAGACAGGGACGGCCCTGGCACGCTTGGATGGTTCTTCGTTCAGCATGGACTTTTGCGGTTCAATGACAGGCAGAGAAAAAAAGAGAAGATGGCGAGATGGGGAGGTGTCCTGGCTTGACTTCGATGCAACAAAAAGCCTGGCCCTCTTTGCTTTTCTAATTCTGCTGCCTACTGACGCCTCCGCCTCATGTCTTTGCTGTTCGTTGGCTTCCCCCTGTGTGACCTTGGCCTGCGGCCCTTCTTTCGACTTCCGTCTCTTCCAGTCTTGTGCATCATCGCTTACCTTGTGCCGAGCCTATCTCTCAACCTCTCTCTCTCTCTCACACGCAAGCTCTGCTGCTCCCCTCTTCTCGTCCGGATCGGACAACAATGGACTTTGCCACCGTCTTGCAAGCATTAACACCGCAGTCGAATTGAAGGGAGCTTCTGCGGGCTCGCGTGCTGCCTGGCGGCTCGTCGTCGGGACCTCGGCGAACGGCCACTGTGAGCTCTGCTGGGATTTGAACCGGTGATGCAGGCCCGGCTTTCTTTTCCCCCCGTAGTGCAACTTTGGTCGATCTAGTCACTCTCCCTTTACCGGTACAGGGTACCTAGACGCTTCTCCACTCTGGCTCCCGCGAGCTGTTTGGGGGGCGGCGGTTTAAAGACTCGAGTGTCTGTTTGTCGGTGTCGAGAGCTTGTTAGCAGCCAGCAGCAAGCAAGCCAGCAGCAGCAGCAGCAGCCAAGTTGAACGTTCGAGAGAATGTACCTGCCCGTCCACACGGATTTCTACCCCCCACAGTGGGGTGTTTTCACGCGGTCGGCTTGTACCCCACTCAGTTCGTTTTTCTGGCCTTGTTGTCTACTGTCATGTTTGTTTGTCTTGTCTGTCTGCCTGTCACTCTCTCTCTTCTCCCGGCAATCGGTGGCAGCAGAGACCCTGCCTCTGTTGGCCGTGGTGCGTGTCGGACGGTGGGCTCAGGCGTTTGACCCCGATGCGTGTCGCCTCGCGAGCGCCCTGACAACAAAATCTCGGTGAAACCCTTGTCATTTGATGATCGACTGATACACACCTCCGGGCCGTGCCAAGGATGGGGCTTCTACCAACCCTCTATGCGTGGGCATAGAGGGAGAGAAGCGTTGGGCGGTCCGGGCTTGGGACCCTCCGGGGAACAAAACACCAAGCCTTAAAAAAAACGCACAACTCTTAGCGGTGGATCACTCGGCTCGTGCGTCGATGAAGAACGCAGCTAGCTGCGAGAATTAATGTGAATTGCAGGACACATTGATCATCGACACTTTGAACGCACTTTGCGGCCCCGGGTTCGTCCCGGGGCTACGCCTGTCTGAGGGTCGCTTGACCATCAATCGCACTTGCCTTGCCATCGTGTGAGGTGAGAGCGCGGCTGGGGTGTCGCAGAGGCCTAGTCCTCTTTGTCCCCCTAAGTGCAGACCTAGAGTTTCTCCTCCCAATGGAGAGTTTGACCCGTGCCGTTTGGGAATGTTATGTTCGGCGTCTCCTCAGGGAACGTCGGCACCGCTTAGAGGCCAGCTTTTTCCAGCACGGCTGTCGTTGGGTTGCAAAAACGATTGACCGCGTCGGTGTTGGGACTGTTGAGCCTCGCCCTAGGCAGGGTTGTCTCTCTGAGTGTTGGATAGAGAGAGAGAGAGAGCATACAGAGAGAAGACGTTGGCAGTTCAAGAGGTGAGGTCGTCGTCTTTGGCTGCAGTTTTGTTGGTTTGGAGCGGGGAACAGCTTGATGTAGTGACGCGGGCCCCTTGATGTGCTGTGTGCTGGCTTTTTTGCGTGCGTTTGGTAGGTGGCAGTTTGCTAAGATAACCCTTGCGGTGCTCCTTTGTGTTGCGCTGGACCCTGATGTCCTTCCACACATTTGACCCGTTTTGGCTCTAAGCACTCTTGCTGACTTGCTGAGCGTGCGCCTAAGTCAGTCCCGTATGTCTTGACCCCTGTCGCTGCAGGCCTGCTTTTCATCCAAAAACACTCCTC
>NW_028226946.1:7500-17500 GCF_052327205.1 Somniosus microcephalus
GGTGCATGGCCGACCATAGCCGGGATGGAGGCTGTTATTTCGGTGTTATTTCTGAGTCGCCTTGCCATAATTTGGTTACTGAGTTGCTGTTAAAGATTTTGGTTAATGAGTTGCTTCAAAAGTTTTTGGTTAATGAGTTGCTGCCCAAAAACAATTTGGTTTATCAGTTGCCACTTCAACTTGCGGCTGCGGTTGGTTATAATTAGTGTTGTCGGGCTTAATACTCGCTAAGGGGGTGCATGTCGGACCGTAGCCGAGTTGGAGGGTGTTATTTCGGTGTAGTTTTTAATTTTTTCTCGATGTGGCTGATGGTGGTGGGTTTTTTTTCTGTGGAAGATAGGAGTGTGGGTTGTGGGAAGCGAAGTTGCTGGTGGGATTTTGTGTGAGTGGTGCAGTATTTGCAGGCCGATTGTCCGTTCTCGTAAGCGAAGTTGATGGGCCGCTTTTGTGTGAGGTTGGAAGTAGTATTGTCAAGGCGAGTTTCCGTTCTCGGCAGCGAAGTTGATGGGCCGATTGGGTGTGAGTGGTGTTAATGTGTGCTATTTGCAGTGTATGAATTGCCAGGCTGGCCAAGGCGTTGCTTCTGGGAATTGTTGGGGACTGGGCTGTTTAGAAAGGCCGGTGGCGGGCGCTCCGTTCCCGACTCCCGTGTCCGATTAGGGTGGGGGACGGCTGGTTGGAAAGCCCCGACGCTGGCGCAGATTATATTGCCGGACTGGCCCCTGGCGAGTTGGGCAAAGTGTCGCAGTCCGGCAGCGGGTAACAGGCCAGCGGTCAGCGGCAGCTTATCGGTGATAACTTCGGGAAGAAAAGTCCGATCCGGTCGGGGTGAACTGCGACTGAACGGGGTGGTGGGGCCGCACAGACCAGTAGCGGGATTGTGTAGCTGCCTCTTGGCCCGGCCGAGGTACAGCCGTTGGCTGGAGACCGCTTTCCGACTGCTGAGCCGGTGCCGCGGGGACCCACCTTGACGCGCCGGCTGTCCGAGCAAGCCAGGGGCAAGGGGCATCCATAGGTACCAGAAGGGAGTCGGTCCGACACCGGGAAGTCGGGTGCCCGTCGCTCCGAATCGAGCCCGGTGTTTTCGTGCGTGTAACAGGGCGGGCGTTTGGACCCGGTTGTCCGGGAGCGGGTCCCCAACGGCGGGAGATTGCCTGGGTTTGGCCGGCCGGCAGTCGAACGCCTTTGGCTCCGGACTCCCGTGTCCGATTTCGGTCAGGGAGGGCTGGTTGGAAAGCCCCGACGCTGGCGCACACTATATTATCGGCCTGGGCCCCGGCAAGTTCGGGAAAGTGTCGCAGTCCCGTTCCGGCGGCCGCCCCGTCGGTCAGCGGCAGCTTATCGCGGATAACTTCGGGACGGAAAGTCCGATCCGGTCGGGGTGAACTGCGACTGAACGGGGTGGCGGGGCCGCACAGACCAGTAGCGGGCTTGTGTAGCTGCCTCTTGGCCCGGCCGAGGTACAGCCGTTGGCTGGAGACCGCTTTCCGACTGCTGAGCCGGTGCCGCGGGGACCCACCTTGACGCGCCGGCTGTCCGAGCAAGCCAGGGGCAAGGGGCATCCAGTGGTACCAGAAGGGAGTCGGTCCGACACCGGGAAGTCGGGTGCCCGTCGCTCCGAATCGAGCCCGGGGTTTTCGTGCGTGTAACAGGGCGGGCGTTTGGACCCGGTTGTCCGGGAGCGGGTCCGCAACGGCGGGAGATTGCCTGGGTTTGGCCGGCCGGCAGTCGAACGCCTTTCGCTCCGGACTCCCGTGTCCGATTTCGGTCAGGGAGGGCTCGTTGGAAAGCCCCGGCGCTGGCGCACACTATATTATCGGCCTGGACCCCGGCAAGTTCGGGAAAGTGTCGCAGTCCCGTAGCGGCTGCCGCCCCGTCGGTCAGCGGCAGCTTATCGGGGATAACTTCGGGACGGAAAGTCCGATCCGGTTGGGGTGAACTGCGACTGAACGGGGTGGGGGGGCCGCACAGACCAGTAGCGGGCTTGTGCAGCTGCCGCTTGGCCCGGCCGAGGTACGGCCGTTGGCTGGAGACCGCTTTCCGACTGCTGAGCCGGAGCCGCGGGGGCCCACCTTGACGCGCCGGCTGTACTAGCAAGCCAGGGGCAAGGGGCATCCAGTGGTACCGGAACGGAGTCGGTCCGACACCGGGAAGCCGGGTGCCCGTCGCTCCGAATCGAGCCCGGTGTTTTCGTGCGTGTAACAGGGCGGGCGTTTGGACCCGGTTGTCCGGGAGCGGGTCCGCAACGGCGGGAGGTTGCCTGTGTTTGGCCGGCCGGCAGTCGAACGCCTTTGGCTCCGGACTCCCGTGTCCGATTTCGGTCAGGGAGGGCTCGTTGGAAAGCCCCGGCGCTGGCGCACACTATATTATCGGCCTGGACCCCGGCAAGTTCGGGAAAGTGTCGCAGTCCCGTAGCGGCTGCCGCCCCGTCGGTCAGCGGCAGCTTATCGGGGATAACTTCGGGACGGAAAGTCCGATCCGGTTGGGGTGAACTGCTACTGAACGGGGTGGGGGGGCCGCACAGACCAGTAGCGGGCTTGTGCAGCTGCCGCTTGGCCCGGCCGAGGTACAGCCGTTGGCTGGAGACCGCTTTCCGACTGCTGAGCCGGAGCCGCGGG
Source organism: Somniosus microcephalus (assembly GCF_052327205.1). Classification (NCBI taxonomy): domain Eukaryota; kingdom Metazoa; phylum Chordata; class Chondrichthyes; order Squaliformes; family Somniosidae; genus Somniosus; species Somniosus microcephalus. Next base: position 10,119 of record NW_028226946.1, read on the forward strand.
GGCCCACCTTGACGCGCCGGCTGTCCTAGCAAGCCAGGGGCAAGGGGCATCCAGTGGTACCGGAACGGAGTCGGTCCGACACCGGGAAGCCGGGTGCCCGTCGCTCCGAATCGAGCCCGGTGTTTTCGTGCGTGTAACAGGGCGGGCGTTTGGACCCGGTTGTCCGGGAGCGGGTCCGCAACGGCGGGAGGTTGCCTGAGTTTGGCCGGCCGGCAGTCGAACGCCTTTGGCTCCGGACTCCCGTGTCCGATTTCGGTCAGGGAGGGCTCATTGGAAAGCCCCGGCGCTGGCGCACACTATATTATCGGACTGGATCCCGGCAACTTCGGGAAAGTGTCGGCGACCCGTACCGGCTGCCGCCCCGTCGGTCAGCGGCAGCTTATCGGGGATAACTTCGGGAAGGAAAGTCCGATCCGGTCGGGGTCAACTGCCACTGAACGGGGTGGCGGGGCCGCACAGACCAGTAGCGGGCTTGTGTAGCTGCCCCTTTCCCCGGCCGAGGTACAGCCGTTGGCTGGAGACCGCTTTCCGACTGCTGAGCCGGAGCCGCGGGGGCCCACCTTGACGCGCCGGCTGTCCTAGCAAGCCAGGGGCAAGGGGCATCCAAGGGTACCGGAACGGAGTCGGTCCGACACCGGGAAGCCGGGTGCCCGTCGCTCCGAATCGAGCCCGGTGTTTTCGTGCGTGTAACGAGGCGGGCGTTTGGACCCGGTTGTCCTGGAGCGGGTCCGCAACGGCGGGGGATTGCCTGTGTTTGGCCGGCCGGCAGTCGAACGCCTATCGCTCTGGACTCCCGTGTCCGATTTCGGTCAGGGAGGGCTCGTTGGAAAGCCCCGGCGCTGGCGCACACTATATTATCGGCCTGGACCCCGGCAAGTTCGGCAAAGTGTCGCCATCCCGCAGCGGCTGACGGGCCGCCGGTGAGCGGCAGCTTATCGGGCATAACTTCGGGAGGGAAAGTCCGATCCGGTCCGGATCAACGGCAGCCGAACGGGGTGGCGGGCCCGCACAGACCAGTGCCTGGCTTGTGTAGCTGCCCCTTTCCCCGGCCGAGGTACAGCCGTTGGCTGGAGACCACTTTCCGACCACTGAGACGGCGGGGCGGGGGGCGGCCTGCACGCGCCGGCTGCCAGAGCAAGCCAGGGGCAAGGGGCATCCAACGGTATCTGAACGGAGTCGGTCCGACACCGGGAAGCCGGGTGCCCGTCGCTCCGAATCGAGCCTGGGGTATACGTGTGTTTAACAAGGCGGGCGTTTGGACCCGGTTGCCCGGCACCAGTCGAACGCCTGTCGCTCCCGACTCCCGTGTCCGATTTCGTTCGGGGATGGCTCGTTGGAAAGCCCCGGCGCTGGCGCACACTATATTATCGGCCTGGACCCCGGCAAGTTCGGGAAAGTGTCGCCGTCCCGCAGCGGCTGACGGGCCGTCGGTCAGCGGCAGCTTATCGGGGATAACTTCGGGAAGGAAAGTCCGATCCGGTCGGGGACAACGGCAGCTGAACGGGGTGGCGGGGCCGCACAGAGCAGTGCCTCGCTTGTGTAGCTGCCTCTTTCCGCGGCCGAGGTACAGCCGTTGGCTGGAGACCGCTTTCCGACCACTGAGACGGCGGGGCAGGGGGCGGCCTGCACGCGCCGGCTGCCAGAGCAAGCCAGGGGCAAGGGGCATCCAGCGGTATCTGAACGGAGTCGGTCCGACACCGAGAAGCCGGGTGCCCGTCGCTCCGAAGCGAGACCGGGGTTTTTCGTGTGTAACGTGGCGGGCCTTTGGACCCGGTTGGCCGGGCGGCAGTGGAACACACACAGACACTCGCATACACTGAGAGAGACAGAGAGAAGATAGAGATACACAGAGTGAGAAAGACAAAGTCAACTCAGTAACTGAAATGTGAAAACTGACAACTGGGAAACCAAAAGTCAGAGTGGCAAATGATGAACCAAGGTGGCAAATGATTAACTGAAAACTTGTCATTCACATTTGGGACGGAATTCCGGATGGGAGTGTATTCGGCCGCCTTACCGGGGCTTGGGGGTGCTGCTTTCCCGCTTGTGGAACCGAGTTGGGGTCGTCAAATGGCCTGGTGCATTGTTTGAAACACTGGTTAATGAGTTGTCAAGGTCGGAAATCATAGAACATAAGAGCAGCTCATTAACTGAAATTTTGAACATCGACAACTGGTTAACCAAAAGCCAGAGCGACAAATGATTAACCAAGGAGGCAACTCATTAACTGAATTTCGAACATCGACAACTGGTTAACCAAGAGTCAGAGCGACAAATGATTAACCAAGGAGGCAACTCATTAACTGAATTTCGAACATCGACAACTGGTTAACCAAAAGACACAGGGACAAATGAGTAACCAAAGGGCCAACTCATTAACTGAAATTTCAAAGAGGCAACTCATTAACTGAAATTTTGAACATCGACAACTGGTTAACCAAAAGCCAGAGCGACAAATGATTAACCAAGGAGGCAACTCATTAACTGAATTTCGAACATCGACAACTGGTTAACCAAGAGTCAGAGCGACAAATGATTAACCAAGGAGGCAACTCATTAACTGAATTTCGAACATCGACAACTGGTTAACCAAAAGACACAGGGACAAATGAGTAACCAAAGGGCCAACTCATTAACTGAAATTTCAAAGAGGCAACTCATTAACTGAAATTTTGAACATCGACAACTGGTTAACCAAAAGCCAGAGCGACAAATGATTAACCAAGGAGGCAACTCATTAACTGAATTTCGAACATCGACAACTGGTTAACCAAATGTCAGAGCGACAAATGAGTAACCAAGCAGGCAACTGATTAACTGAAAACTTGTCATTCACATTTGGGACGGAATTCACGATGGGAATGTATTCGGCCCCCTTACCGGGCCTTGGGGTGCTGCTTTCCCGCTTGTGGAACCGAGTTGGGGTCGTCAAATGGCCTGGTGCATTGTTTGAAACACTGGTTAATGAGTTGTCAAGGTCGGAAATCATAGAACATAAGAGCAGCTCATTAACTGAAATTTTGAACATCGACAACTGGTTAACCAAAAGCCAGAGCGACAAATGATTAACCAAGGAGGCAACTCATTAACTGAATTTCGAACATCGACAACTGGTTAACCAAAAGACACAGGGACAAATGAGTAACCAAAGGGCCAACTCATTAACTGAAATTTCAAAGAGGCAACTCATTAACTGTAATTTTGAACATCGACAACTGGTTAACCAAAAGCCAGAGCGACAAATGATTAACCAAGGAGGCAACTCATTAACTGAATTTCGAACATCGACAACTGGATAACCAAATGTCAGAGCGACAAATGATTAACCAAGGAGGCAACTCAGTAACTGAATTTCGAACATCGACAACTGGTTAACCAAGAGTCAGGGCGACAAATGATTAACCAAGGAGGCAACTCATTAACTGAATTTCGAACATCGACAACTGGGTAACCAAAAGACACAGGGACAAATGAGTAACCAAAGGGCCAACTCATTAACTGAAATTTCAAAGAGGCAACTCATTAACTGAAATTTTGAACATCGACAACTGGTTAACCAAATGTCAGAGCGACAAATGAGTAACCAAGCAGGCAACTGATTAACTGAAAACTTGTCATTCACATTTGGGACGGAATTCACGATGGGAATGTATTCGGCCCCCTTACCGGGCCTTGGGGTGCTGCTTTCCCGCTTGTGGACCCGAGTTGGGGTCGTCAAATGGCCTGGTGCATTGTTTGAAACACTGGTTAATGAGTTGTCAAGGTCGGAAATCATAGAACATAAGAGCAGCTCATTAACTGAAATTTTGAACATCGACAACTGGTTAACCAAAAGCCAGAGCGACAAATGATTAACCAAGGAGGCAACTCATTAACTGAATTTCGAACATCGACAACTGGTTAACCAAAAGACACAGGGACAAATGAGTAACCAAAGGGCCAACTCATTAACTGAAATTTCAAAGAGGCAACTCATTAACTGTAATTTTGAACATCGACAACTGGTTAACCAAAAGCCAGAGCGACAAATGATTAACCAAGGAGGCAACTCATTAACTGAATTTCGAACATCGACAACTGGATAACCAAATGTCAGAGCGACAAATGATTAACCAAGGAGGCAACTCAGTAACTGAATTTCGAACATCGACAACTGGTTAACCAAGAGTCAGGGCGACAAATGATTAACCAAGGAGGCAACTCATTAACTGAATTTCGAACATCGACAACTGGGTAACCAAAAGACACAGGGACAAATGAGTAACCAAAGGGCCAACTCATTAACTGAAATTTCAAAGAGGCTACTCATTAACTGAAATTTGAACATCGACAACTGGTTAACCAAATGTCAGAGCGACAAATGAGTAACCAAGCAGGCAACTGATTAACTGAAAACTTGTCATTCACATTTGGGACGGAATTCACGATGGGAATGTATTCGGCCCCCTTACCGGGCCTTGGGGTGCTGCTTTCCCGCTTGTGGAACCGAGTTGGGGTCGTCAAATGGCCTGGTGCATTGTTTGAAACACTGGTTAATGAGTTGTCAAGGTCGGAAATCATAGAACATAAGAGCAGCTCATTAACTGAAATTTTGAACATCGACAACTGGTTAACCAAAAGCCAGAGCGACAAATGATTAACCAAGGAGGCAACTCATTAACTGAATTTCGAACATCGACAACTGGTTAACCAAAAGACACAGGGACAAATGAGTAACCAAAGGGCCAACTCATTAACTGAAATTTCAAAGAGGCAACTCATTAACTGTAATTTTGAACATCGACAACTGGTTAACCAAAAGCCAGAGCGACAAATGAGTAACCAAGGAGGCAACTCATTAACTGAATTTCGAACATCGACAACTGGGTAACCAAAAGACACAGGGACAAATGAGTAACCAAAGGGCCAACTCATTAACTGAAATTTCAAAGAGGCAACTCATTAACTGAATTTCGAACATCGACAACTGGTTAACCAAATGTCAGAGCGACAAATGATTAACCAAGCAGGCAACTGATTAACTGAAATTTTAAAATTGACAACTGGATAACCAAAAGTGGGAACTCATGCTTCGGACGGGCTTACATACGGCAGGCTGACGCCCGGCAGAGGCCCGGGCTTCGCCTCCCTTGCGTAAGCGACCGTCTCCGAATCGATTAAAGGCGTAAAATCGGAGTTCAGAGCGGGAAAATTTTTTCCCGAAAACGGCCGGAAAAAAAAAAATGTCTCCTTTTCCGCCGAGCAGGGTGGCATTCGAACGGGCACGGGAAGCCGCGTCTAACGGTGTAAAAACGGCTTGGCTCCGACGCGGGAGTGCGGAGATATGGCCGTTCAAAGTTGTACTGGAAGTCCGGAAGGAGAAAAATTTGACTGCCTGTAGCCGAAAAAAGTTCCAGCGGTCGGTCACAAAAGTCAAATCCGTCCCGCTGATTTGACACTTGTCATTTCTGGCAGGGGGGATTGGCGGGGTACCTGGAGAATGGTAGGAGGTGGTTTTTCGAGACTTTATCTGTTTTCCAGATTACTGTCTAGGGCCTCCAGGTCTGCAGAGACCGACCCGGGCTGCCGTCCAACCGACTTTTAACCCTTTTTGGGTGGAAATTTATTTCCATTTTTAACCAATTTTCGGGTTTTTGGTCGGGCTTAAAAACGGCAGCCTGACGCCCGGCAGAGGCCGGGGCTTCGGCTCCCTTGCGTAAGGGACCGTATACGAAACGATTAAAGCCGAAAAATCCGAGTTCAGAGCGGGAATTTTTTTTCCCGAAATCGGCCGAAAAATAAAAAAATTCTCCTTTTCCGCCGAGCAGGGCGGCATTCGAACGGGCACGGGAAGCCGCGTCTAACGGTGTAAAAACGGCTTGGCTCCGACGCGGGAGTGCGGAGATATGGCCGTTCAAAGTTGTACTGGAAGTCCGGAAGGAGAAAAATTTGACTGCCTGTAGCCGAAAAAAGTTCCAGCGGTCGGTCACAAAAGTCAAATCCGTCCCGCTGATTTGACACTTGTCATTTCTGGCAGGGGGGATTGGCGGGGTACCTGGAGAATGGTAGGAGGTGGTTTCTCGAGACTTTGTCTGTTTTCCAGATTACTGTCTAGGGCCTCCAGGTCTGCAGAGACCGACCAGGGCTGCCGTCCAACCGACTTTTAACCCTTTTTGGGTGGAAATTTATTTCCATTTTTAACCAATTTTCGGGTTTTTGGTCGGGCTTAAAAAACGGCAGCCTGACGCCTGGCAGAGGCCGGGGCTTCGGCTCCCCTTGCGTAAGGGACCGTATTCGACCCGATTGAGCCCCGAAAATGGATCCAAATGTCGGCCGACCAAGTAAGCTTGCTGGGGAGAGAGACTAAGTGCCGGGCTGGGCACCTCATTAACCAGTGAAAAGTTTTGGCTGCTGGAGAGACTAAGTCCCAGCCTGGGCACATCATTAACCATAAATGAAAAAGGCGAGGCCGAGTCTGGTGCATGGCTAACTGATTAACCAAATTGGCAAGGCCCGGGCTGAAAGTGAATGAGCGACCCGTGGCCAGGGGGCTGGAATGCGGGAGAGAATCCAACCCCCAAAATATGGAAGTCCGATGAGAAAATATTCGGCCGCCTTTTGCGGGCCTCGGGTGTTGCTTCCCGGCCTGGGAAAGTGAGTTGCTCCCGCCGAATTGACATGTGCATTTAACGATTTCGAGACATGATTAACCAAAACGCGGAAGTCCGATGAGAAAATATTAGGGCCCTTCAAGCGGGCCTCCGGTGATGCTTTCCGGCTTGGGAAAGTGAATTGCTCCCGCCGAATTGACATGTGCATTTAACGATTTCGAGACATGATTAACCAAAACGCGGAAGTCCGATGAGAAAATATTCGGCCGCCTTTTGCGGGCCTCGGGTGTTGCTTCCCGGCCTGGGAAAGTGATTTGCTACCGCCAAATTGACATGTGTCATTTCTGGCAAGTGTCTCAGGACATAGTTAATGAGTTGCAGTTTGGGAAATCATTAACCTCGTCGGAAGTCCCGATGAAGAAAAAAAAAAGTGCCATTTGCGGGGATTTGGGTGCTCCTGGTCGGATAGAGGTGGCCGTTTGACCCGCTGATTTGACACTTGTCATTTCTGGCAGGGGGGGTTGGCGGGGTGCCCGGAGATTTTCGGGAACACGATTTTCAGAACAAAATTCACTCAGCGGGAGCACTTTGAAAATGCCCGAAAAGTGTTACTTTGCTAAAAGGCTCATTTTATCAATATAGAGACCTTTCAAAGAGTATTGGAAAGTCATATTAAAGTGGTTTTGTGGCTTTTATGACTTAATGACAAAAAACTCTAAGTGTGAATCTGAAATCGTAGACAGACAGCAGAAACATATAAATAATTCCAGCGTCTAAGTTTCATTTGCTGTC
>NW_028226947.1:0-21689 GCF_052327205.1 Somniosus microcephalus
TCTCTCTCTTCCCCCCAGTCGCTCTCTCTCTTCCCCCCAGTCGCTCTCTCTTCTCCCCCCAGTCGCTCTCTCTCTTCCCCCCAGTCGCTCTCTCTCTTCCCCCCAGCCGCTCTCTCTCTTCCCCCCAGTCGCTCTCTCTTCCCCCCAGTCGCTCTCTCTCCTCCCCCCAGTCGCTCTCTCTCTTCCCCCCAGTCGCTCTCTCTCTTCCCCCCAGTCGCTCTCTCTCTTCCCCCCAGTCGCTCTCTCTCTTCCCCCCAGTCGCTCTCTCTCTTCCCCCCAGTCGCTCTCTCTCTTCCCCCCAGTCGCTCTCTCTTCCCCCCAGTCGCTCTCTCTTCCCCCAGTCGCTCTCTCTCTTCCCCCAGTCGCTCTCTCTCTTCCCCCCAGTCGCTCTCTCTCTTCCCCCCAGTCGCTCTCTCTCTTCCCCCCAGTCGCTCTCTCTCTTCCCCCCAGTCGCTCTCTCTCTTCCCCCCAGTCGCTCTCTCTCTTCCCCCCAGTCGCTCTCTCTTCCCCAGTCTCTCTCCCCCAGTCGATCTCTCTCTTCCCCCCAGTCGCTCTCTCTCTTCCCCCCAGTCGCTCTCTCTCTTCCCCCCAGTCGCTCTCTCTCTTCCCCCCAGTCGCTCTCTCTTCCCCCCAGTCGCTCTCTCTCTTCCCCCCAGTCGCTCTCTCTTCCCCCCAGTCGCTCTCTCTCTTCCCCCCAGTCGCTCTCTCTCTTCCCCCCAGTCGCTCTCTCTTCCCCCCAGTCGCTCTCTCTCTTCCCCCCAGTCGCTCTCTCTCTTCCCCCAGTCGCTCTCTCTCTTCCCCCCAGTCGCTCTCTCTCTTCCCCCCAGTCGCTCTCTCTTCCCCCCAGTCGCTCTCTCTTCCCCCCAGTCGCTCTCTCTCTTCCCCCCAGTCGCTCTCTCTCTTCCCCCCAGTCGCTCTCTCTTCCCCCCAGTCGCTCTCTCTTCCCCCCAGTCGCTCTCTCTTCCCCCCAGTCGCTCTCTCTTCCCCCCAGTCGCTCTCTCTCTTCCCCCCAGTCGCTCTCTCTTCCCCCCAGTCGCTCTCTTCCCCCCAGTCGCTCTCTCTCTTCCCCCCAGTCGCTCTCTCTTCCCCCCAGTCGCTCTCTCTTCCCCCCAGTCGCTCACTCTTCCCCCCGTCGCTCCCTCTCTTCCCCCCAGTCGCTCTCTCTCTTCCCCCCAGTCGCTCTCTTCCCCCCAGTCGCTCTCTCTCTTCCCCCCAGTCGCTCTCTCTTCCCCCCAGTCGCTCTCTCTTCCCCCCAGTCGCTCACTCTTCCCCCCGTCGCTCCCTCTCTTCCCCCCAGTCGCTCTCTCTCTTCCCCCCAGTCGCTCTCTCTTCCCCCCAGTCGCTCTCTCTTCCCCCCAGTCGCTCTCTCTCTTCCCCCCAGTCGCTCTCTCTCTTCCCCCCAGTCGCTCTCTCTCTTCCCCCCAGTCGCTCTCTCTTCCCCCCAGTCGCTCTCTCCTCCCCCCAGTCGCTCTCTCCTCCCCCCAGTCGCTCTCTCTCTTCCCCCCAGTCGCTCTCTCTCTTCCCCCCAGTCGCTCTCTCTCTTCCCCCCAGTCGCTCTCTCTCTTCCCCCCAGTCGCTCTCTCTCTTCCCCCCAGTCGCTCTCTCTCTTCCCCCCAGTCGCTCTCTCTCTTCCCCCCAGTCGCTCTCTCTCTTCCCCCCAGTCGCTCTCTCTCTTCCCCCCAGTCGCTCTCTCTCTTCCCCCCAGTCGCTCTCTCTCTTTCCCCCAGTCGCTCTCTCTCTTCCCCCCAGTCGCTCTCTCTCTTCCCCCCAGTCGCTCTCTCTCTTCCCCCCAGTCGCTCTCTCTCTTCCCCCCAGTCGCTCTCTCTCTTCCCCCCAGTCGCTCTCTCTCTTCCCCCCAGTCGCTCTCTTCCCCCCCAGTCGCTCTCTCTCTTCCCCCCAGTCGCTCTCTCTTCCCCCCAGTCGCTCTCTCTCTTCCCCCCAGTCGCTCTCTCTCTTCCCCCCAGTCGCTCTCTCTTCCCCCCAGTCGCTCTCTCTTCCCCCCAGTCGCTCTCTCTCTTCCCCCCAGTCGCTCTCTCTCTTCCCCCCAGTCGCTCTCTCTTCCCCCCAGTCGCTCTCTCTCTTCCCCCCAGTCGCTCTCTCTTCCCCCCAGTCGCTCTCTCTCTACCCCCCCGTCGCTCTCTCTCTTCCCCCCCCTAGTCGCACTCTCTCTTCCCCCCCAGTCGCTCTCTCTCTTCCCCCCCCCGAGTCGCTCTCTCTCTTCCCCCCCGTCGCTCTCTCTCTTCCCCCCCCAGTCGCTCTCTCTCTTCCCCCCCCAGTCGCTCTCTCTTCCCCCCCCGTCGCTCTCTCTTCCCCCCCCCGTCGCTCTCTCTTCCCCCCCCAGTCGCTCTCTCTTCCCCCCCAGTCGCTCTCTCTCTTCCCCCCCGTCGCTCTCTCTCTTCCCCCCCAGTCGCTCTCTCTCTTCCCCCCCCAGTCGCTCTCTCTCTTCCCCCCGAGTCGCTCTCTCTCTTCCCCCACCAGTCGCTCTTTCTCTACCCCCCCAGTCGCTCTCTCTTCCCCCCCCAGTCGCGCTCTCTCTTCCCCCCCCCAGCCGCTCTTTCTCTTCCCCCCCAGTCGCTCTCTCTTCCCCCCCGTCGCTCTCTCTCTTCCCCCCCAGTCGCTCTCTCTCTTCCCCCCCAGTCGCTCTCTCTTCCCCCCAGTCGCTCTCTCTCTTCCCCCCAGTCGCTCTCTCTCTTCCCCCCAGTCGCTCTCTCTCTTCCCCCCAGTCGCTCTCTTCCCCCCAGTCGCTCTCTCTCTTCCCCCCAGTCGCTCTCTCTTCCCCCCAGTCGCTCTCTCTCTTCCCCCAGTCGCTCTCTCTCTTCCCCCCAGTCGCTCTCTCTCTTCCCCCCAGTCGCTCTCTCTTCCCCCCAGTCGCTCTCTCTTCCCCCCAGTCGCTCTCTCTTCCCCACAGTCGCTCTCTCTCTACCCCCCAGTCGCTCTCTCTCTTCCCCCCGTCGCTCTCTCTTCCCCCCAGTCGCTCTCTCTCTTCCCCCCAGTCGCTCTCTCTCTTCCCCCGTCGCTCTCTCTCTTCCCCCCAGTCGCTCTCTCTTCCCCCCAGTCGCTCTCTCTCTTCCCCCCAGTCGCTCTCCCTCTTCCCCCCAGTCGCTCGCTCTCTCTCTTCCCCCGTCGCTGTCTCTCTTCCCCCCAGTCACGCCCTCTCTTCCCCCCAGTCGCTCGCTCTCTTCCCCCCAGTCGCTCGCTCTCTTCCCCCATTCGCTCGCTCTCTTCCCCCCATTCGCTCGCTCTCTTCCCCCCATTCGCTCGCTCTCTTCCCCCCATTCGCTCGCTCTCTTCCCCCCAGTCGCTCGCTCTCTTCCCCCCAGTCACTCGCTCTCTTCCCCCCAGTCGCTCTCTCTCTTCCCCTCAGTCGCGCTTTCTCTTCCCCTCAGTCGCGCTTTCTCTTCCCCCCAGTCACTCGCTCTCTCCATCTTCCCCCCCAGTCGCTCGCTCTCTCTCACTCCCCCCCAGTCGCTCGCTCTCTCTCACTCCCCCCCAGTCGCTCGCTCTCTCTCACTCCCCCCCAGTCGCTCGCTCTCTCTCACTCCCCCCCAGTCGTTCACTCTCTCTCACTCCCCCCCAGTCGCTCGCTCTCTCTTCCCCCCCAGTCGCTCTCTCTTCCCCCCCAGTCGCTCTCTCTCTTCCCCCCCCAGTCGCTCTCTCTTTCCCCCCCAGTCGCTCTGTCTCTTTCCCCCCCAGTCGCTCTGTCTCTTTCCCCCCCAGTCGCTCTCTCTTCCCCCCCAGTCGCTCTCTCTCTTTCCCCCCCAGTCGCTCTCTCTCTTTCCCCCCCAGTCGCTCTCTCTCTTCCCCCCCAGTCGCTCTCTCTCTTTCCCCCCCAGTCGCTCTCTCTCTTTCCCCACCAGTCGCTCTCTCTCTTTTCCCCCGTCGCTTTCTCTCTTCCCCCCCAAGTCGCTCTCTCTTCCCCCCCCAGTCGCTCTCTCTTCCCCCCCGGTCGCTCTCTCTCTTCCCCCCCAGTCGCTCTCTCTCTTCCCCCCCAGTCGCTCTCTCTCTTCCCCCCCCAGTCGCTCTCTCTCTTCCCCCCCAGTCGCTCTCTCTCTTCCCCCCCCCAGTCGCTCTCTCTCTTTCCCCCCCAGTCGCTCTCTCTCTTCCCCCCCCCAGTCGCTCTCTCTCTGTCCCCACCCAGTCGCTCTCTTCCCCCCCAGTCGCTCTCTCTCTTCCCCCCCAGTCGCTCTCTCTTCCCCCCAGTCGCTCTCTCTCCTCCCCCCAGTCGCTCTCTCTCTTCCCCCCAGTCGCTCTCTCTCTTCCCCCCAGTCGCTCTCTCTCCTCCCCCCAGTCGCTCTCTCTCTTCCCCCCAGTCGCTCTCTCTCTTCCCCCCAGTCGCTCTCTCTCTTCCCCCCAGTCGCTCTCTCTTCCCCCCAGTCGCTCTCTCTCTTCCACCCAGTCGCTCTCTCTCTTCCCCCCAGTCGCTCTCTCTCTTCCCCCCAGTCGCTCTCTCTCTTCCCCCCAGTCGCTCTCTCTCTTCCCCCCAGTCGCTCTCTCTCTTCCCCCCAGTCGCTCTCTCTCTTCCCCCCAGTCGCTCTCTCTCTTCCCCCCAGTCGCTCTCTCTCTTCCCCCCAGTCGCTCTCTCTCTTCCCCCCAGTCGCTCTCTCTTCCCCCCAGTCGATCTCTCTCTTCCCCCCAGTCGCTCTCTCTCTTCCCCCCAGTCGCTCTCTCTCTTCCCCCCAGTCGCTCTCTCTCTTCCCCCCAGTCGCTCTCTCTTCCCCCCAGTCGCTCTCTCTCTTCCCCCCAGTCGCTCTCTCTCTTCCCCCCAGTCGCTCTCTCTTCCCCCCAGTCGCTCTCTCTTCCCCCCAGTCGCTCTCTCTCTTCCCCCAGTCGCTCTCTCTCTTCCCCCAGTCGCTCTCTCTCTTCCCCCCAGTCGCTCTCTCTCTTCCCCCCAGTCGCTCTCTCTCTTCCCCCCAGTCGCTCTCTCTTCCCCCCAGTCGCTCTCTCTCTTCCCCCCAGTCGCTCTCTCTCTTCCCCCCAGTCGCTCTCTCTTCCCCCCCCAGTCGCGCTCTCTCTTCCCCCCCCCCAGCCGCTCTTTCTCTTCCCCCCCAGTCGCTCTCTCTTCCCCCCCGTCGCTCTCTCTCTTCCCCCCCAGTCGCTCTCTCTCTTCCCCCCCAGTCGCTCTCTCTTCCCCCCAGTCGCTCTCTCTCTTCCCCCCAGTCGCTCTCTCTCTTCCCCCCAGTCGCTCTCTTCCCCCCAGTCGCTCTCTCTCTTCCCCCCAGTCGCTCTCTCTTCCCCCCAGTCGCTCTCTCTCTTCCCCCAGTCGCTCTCTCTCTTCCCCCCAGTCGCTCTCTCTCTTCCCCCCAGTCGCTCTCTCTCTTCCCCCCAGTCGCTCTCTCTTCCCCCCAGTCGCTCTCTCTTCCCCCCAGTCGCTCTCTCTTCCCCACAGTCGCTCTCTCTCTACCCCCCAGTCGCTCTCTCTCTTCCCCCCAGTCGCTCTCTCTCTTCCCCCCAGTCGCTCTCTCTTCCCCCCAGTCGCTCTCTCTCTTCCCCCCAGTCGCTCTCTCTCTTCCCCCGTCGCTCTCTCTCTTCCCCCCAGTCGCTCTCTCTTCCCCCCAGTCGCTCTCTCTCTTCCCCCCAGTCGCTCTCCCTCTTCCCCCCAGTCGCTCGCTCTCTCTCTTCCCCCGTCGCTGTCTCTCTTCCCCCCAGTCACGCCCTCTCTTCCCCCCAGTCGCTCGCTCTCTTCCCCCCAGTCGCTCGCTCTCTTCCCCCCATTCGCTCGCTCTCTTCCCCCCATTCGCTCGCTCTCTTCCCCCCATTCGCTCGCTCTCTTCCCCCCAGTCGCTCGCTCTCTTCCCCCCAGTCGCTCGCTCTCTTCCCCCCAGTCGCTCGCTCTCTTCCCCCCAGTCACTCGCTCTCTTCCCCCCAGTCGCTCTCTCTCTTCCCCCCAGTCGCGCTTTCTCTTCCCCCCAGTCACTCGCTCTCTCCATCTTCCCCCCCAGTCGCTCGCTCTCTCTCACTCCCCCCCAGTCGCTCGCTCTCTCACTCCCCCCCAGTCGCTCGCTCTCTCTCACTCCCCCCGTCGCTCGCTCTCTCTCACTCCCCCCCAGTCGTTCACTCTCTCTCACTCCCCCCCAGTCGCTCGCTCTCTCTTCCCCCCCAGTCGCTCTCTCTTCCCCCCCAGTCGCTCTCTCTCTTCCCCCCCCAGTCGCTCTCTCTTTCCCCCCCAGTCGCTCTGTCTCTTTCCCCCCCAGTCGCTCTGTCTCTTTCCCCCCCAGTCGCTCTCTCTTCCCCCCCAGTCGCTCTCTCTCTTTCCCCCCCAGTCGCTCTCTCTCTTTCCCCCCCAGTCGCTCTCTCTCTTCCCCCCCAGTCGCTCTCTCTCTTTCCCCCCCCAGTCGCTCTCTCTCTTTCCCCACCAGTCGCTCTCTCTCTTTTCCCCCGTCGCTTTCTCTCTTCCCCCCCAAGTCGCTCTCTCTTCCCCCCCCAGTCGCTCTCTCTTCCCCCCCGGTCGCTCTCTCTCTTCCCCCCGTCGCTCTCTCTCTTCCCCCCCAGTCGCTCTCTCTCTTCCCCCCCCAGTCGCTCTCTCTCTTCCCCCCCCAGTCGCTCTCTCTCTTCCCCCCCCAGTCGCTCTCTCTCTTTCCCCCCCAGTCGCTCTCTCTCTTCCCCCGTCGCGCTCTCTCTCTTCCCCCAGTCGCTCTCTCTCTTCCCCCCAGTCGCTCTCTCTCTTCCCCCCAGTCGCTCTCTCTCTTCCCCCCAGTCTCTCTCTCTCTTCCCCCCAGTCGCTCTCTCTCTTCCCCCCAGTCGCTCTCTCTCTTCCCCCCAGTCGCTCTCTCTCTTCCCCCCAGTCGCTCTCTCTCTTCCCCCCCGGTCGCTCTCTCTTCCCCCCCGGTCGCTCTCTCTCTTCCCCCCCAGTCGCTCTCTCTCTTCCCCCCCAGTCGCTCTCTCTCTTCCCCCCCAGTCGCTCTCTCTCTTCCCCCCCCAGTCGCTCTCTCTCTTCCCCCCCCAGTCGCTCTCTCTCTTCCCCCCCAGTCGCTCTCTCTCTTTCCCCCCGAGTCGCTCTCTCTCTTCCCCCCCCAGTCGCTCTCTCTCTGTCCCCACCCAGTCGCTCTCTTCCCCCCCAGTCGCTCTCTCTCTTCCCCCCCCAGTCGCTCTCTCTCTTCCCCCCCCTGTCGCTCTCTCTCTTCGCCCAGTCGCTCTCTCTTCCCCCCAGTCGCTCTCTCTTCCCCCAGTCGCTCTCTCTCTTCCCCCCAGTCGCTCTCTCTCTTCCCCCAGTCGCTCTCTCTCTTCCCCCCAGTCGCTCTCTCTCTTCCCCCCAGTCGCTCTCTCTCTTCCCCCCAGTCGCTCTCTCTCTTCCCCCCAGTCGCTCTCTCTCTTCCCCCCAGTCGCTCTCTCTCTTCCCCCCAGTCGCTCTCTCTTCCCCCCAGTCGCTCTCTCTTCCCCCCAGTCGCTCTCTCTCTTCCCCCAGTCGCTCTCTCTTCCCCCCAGTCGCTCTCTCTTCCCCCCAGTCGCTCTCTCTCTTCCCCCCAGTCGCTCTCTCTTCCCCCCAGTCGCTCTTCCCCCCAGTCGCTCTCTCTCTTCCCCCAGTCGCTCTCTCTCTTCCCCGTCGCTCTCTCTCTTCCCCCCAGTCGCTCTCTCTCTTCCCCCCAGTCGCTCTCTCTTCCCCCAGTCGCTCTCTCTCTTCCCCCAGTTGCTCTCTCTTCCCCCCAGTTGCTCTCTCTCTTCCCCCCAGTCGCTCTCTCTTCCCCCCAGTCGCTCTCTCTTCCCCCGTCGCTCTCTCTTCCCCCCAGTCGCTCTCTCTCTTCCCCCCAGTCGCTCTCTCTCTTCCCCCCAGTCGCTCTCTCTCTTCCCCCCAGTCGCTCTCTCTCTTCCCCCAGTCGCTCTCTCTCTTCCCCCCAGTCGCTCTCTCTCTTCCCCCAGTCGCTCTCTCTTCCCCCCAGTCGCTCTCTCTCTTCCCCCCAGTCGCTCTCTTCCCCCCAGCCACTCTCTCTCTTCCCCCCCAGTCGCTCTCTCTCTTCCCCCCAGTCGCTCTCTCTCTTCCCCCAGTCGCTCTCTCTTCCCCCAGTCGCTCTCTCTCTTCCCCCCAGTCGCTCTCTCTTCCCCCCAGCCACTCTCTCTTCCCCCCCCAGTCGCTCTCTCTTTCCCCCCCAGTCGCTCTGTCTCTTTCCCCCCCAGTCGCCCCTCCCCCCCCAGCCCTCTCTCCCCCCCCCTCCCCGCTCTGTCTCTTTCCCCCCCAGTCGCTCTCTCTTCCCCCCCAGTCGCTCTCTCTCTTTCCCCCCCAGTCGCTCTCTCTCTTTCCCCCCCAGTCGCTCTCTCTCTTTCCCCACCAGTCGCTCTCTCTCTTTTCCCCCGTCGCTTTCTCTCTTCCCCCCCAAGTCGCTCTCTCTTCCCCCCCCAGTCGCTCTCTCTTCCCCCCCGGTCGCTCGCTCTCTCTCTTCCCCCCCAGTCGCTCTCTCTCTTCCCCCCCAGTCGCTCTCTCTCTTCCCCCCCCCAGTTCGCTCTCTCTCTTTCCCCCCCCAGTCGCTCTCTCTCTTCCCCCCCCAGTCGCTCTCTCTCTTCCCCCCCCAGTCGCTCTCTCTCTTCCCCCCCAGTCGCTCTCTCTCTTCCCCCCCCAGTCGCTCTCTCTCTTTCCCCCCCCAGTCGCTCTCTCTCTTCCCCCCCCAGTCGCTCTCTCTCTTCCCCCCCAGTCGCTCTCTCTCTTCCCCCCAGTCGCTCTCTCTCTCTCCCCCCCAGTCGCTCTCTCTCTTCCCCCCAGTCGCTCTCTCTCTTCCCCCCCAGTCGCTCTCTCTCTTCCCCCCAGTCGCTCTCTCTCTTCCCCCCAGTCGCTCTCTCTCTTCCCCCCAGTCGCTCTCTCTCTCTTCCCCCCAGTCGCTCTCTCTCTTCCCCCCAGTCGCTCTCTCTCTTCCCCCCAGTCGCTCTCTCTCTTCCCCCCAGTCGCTCTCTCTCTTCCCCCCAGTCGCTCTCTCTCTTCCCCCCAGTCGCTCTCTCTCTTCCCCCCAGTCGCTCTCTCTCTTCCCCCCAGTCGCTCTCTCTCTTCCCCCCAGTCGCTCTCTCTCTTCCCCCCAGTCGCTCTCTCTCTTCCCCCCAGTCGCTCTCTCTCTTCCCCCCAGTCGCTCTCTCTCTTCCCCCCAGTCGCTCTCTCTCTTCCCCCCAGTCGCTCTCTCTCTTCCCCCCAGTCGCTCTCTCTCTTCCCCCCAGTCGCTCTCTCTCTTCCCCCCAGTCGCTCTCTCTCTTCCCCCCAGTCGCTCTCTCTCTTCCCCCCAGTCGCTCTCTCTCTTCCCCCCAGTCGCTCTCTCTCTTCCCCCCAGTCGCTCTCTCTCTTCCCCCCAGTCGCTCTCTCTCTTCCCCCAGTCGCTCTCTCTCTTCCCCCCAGTCGCTCTCTCTCTTCCCCCCAGTCGCTCTCTCTTCCCCCAGTCGCTCTCTCTTCCCCCCAGTCGCTCTCTCTTCCCCCCAGTCGCTCTCTCTCTTCCCCCCAGTCGCTCTCTCTTCCCCCCAGTCGCTCTCTCTTCCCCCAGTCGCTCTCTCTCTTCCCCCCAGTCGCTCTCTCTTCCCCCAGTCGCTCTCTCTCTTCCCCCCAGTCGCTCTCTCTTCCCCCCAGTCGCTCTCTCTCTTCCCCCCAGTCGCTCTCTCTCTTCCCCCCCAGTCGCTCTCTCTTCCCCCCAGTCGCTCTCTCTCTTCCCCCCCAGTCGCTCTCTCTCTTCCCCCCAGTCGCTCTCTCTCTTCCCCCCAGTCGCTCTCTCTTCCCCCCAGTCGCTCTCTCTCTTCCCCCCAGTCGCTCTCTCTCTTCCCCCCAGTCGCTCTCTCTCTTCCCCCCCAGTCGCTCTCTCTTCCCCCCAGTCGCTCTCTCTCTTCCCCCAGTCGCTCTCTCTCTTCCCCCCAGTCGCTCTCTCTCTTCCCCCCAGTCGCTCTCTCTCTTCCCCCCAGTCGCTCTCTCTCTCTTCCCCCCAGTCGCTCTCTCTCTTCCCCCCAGTCGCTCTCTCTCTTCCCCCCAGTCGCTCTCTCTCTTCCCCCCAGTCGCTCTCTTCTTCCCCCCAGTCGCTCTCTCTCTTCCCCCCCAGTCGCTCTCTCTCTTCCCCCCAGTCGCTCTCTCTCTTCCCCCCAGTCGCTCTCTCTCTTCCCCCCAGTCGCTCTCTCTTCCCCCCAGTCGCTCTCTCTCTTCCCCCCAGTCGCTCTCTCTCTTCCCCCAGTCGCTCTCTCTCTTCCCCCCAGTCGCTCTCTCTCTTCCCCCCAGTCGCTCTCTCTCTTCCCCCCAGTCGCTCTCTCTCTTTCCCCCAGTCGCTCTCTCTCTTCCCCCCAGTCGCTCTCTCTCTTCCCCCCAGTCGCTCTCTCTCTTCCCCCCAGTCGCTCTCTCTCTTCCCCCCAGTCGCTCTCTCTCTTCCCCCCAGTCGCTCTCTCTCTTCCCCCCAGTCGCACTCTTCCCCCCCAGTCGCTCTCTCTCTTCCCCCCAGTTGCTCTCTCTTCCCCCCAGTCGCTCTCTCTCTTCCCCCCAGTCGCTCTCTCTCTTCCCCCCAGTCGCTCTCTCTTCCCCCCAGTCGCTCTCTCTCTTCCCCCCAGTCGCTCTCTCTTCCCCCCAGTCGCTCTCTCTCTACCCCCCCGTCGCTCTCTCTCTTCCCCCCCCTAGTCGCACTCTCTCTTCCCCCCCAGTCGCTCTCTCTCTTCCCCCCCCCCGAGTCGCTCTCTCTCTTCCCCCCCGTCGCTCTCTCTCTTCCCCCCCCAGTCGCTCTCTCTCTTCCCCCCCCAGTCGCTCTCTCTTCCCCCCCCGTCGCTCTCTCTTCCCCCCCCGTCGCTCTCTCTCTTCCCCCCCAGTCGCTCTCTCTTCCCCCCCAGTCGCTCTCTCTCTTCCCCCCCGTCGCTCTCTCTCTTCCCCCCCAGTCGCTCTCTCTCTTCCCCCCCCCAGTCGCTCTCTCTCTTCCCCCCGAGTCGCTCTCTCTCTTCCCCCACCAGTCGCTCTTTCTCTACCCCCCCCAGTCGCTCTCTCTTCCCCCCCCAGTCGCGCTCTCTCTTCCCCCCCCCAGCCGCTCTTTCTCTTCCCCCCCAGTCGCTCTCACTCTTCCCCCCGTCGCTCTCTCTCTTCCCCCCCAGTCGCTCTCTCTCTTCCCCCCCAGTCGCTCTCTCTTCCCCCCAGTCGCTCTCTCTCTTCCCCCCAGTCGCTCTCTCTCTTCCCCCCAGTCGCTCTCTTCCCCCCAGTCGCTCTCTCTCTTCCCCCCAGTCGCTCTCTCTTCCCCCCAGTCGCTCTCTCTCTTCCCCCAGTCGCTCTCTCTCTTCCCCCCAGTCGCTCTCTCTCTTCCCCCCAGTCGCTCTCTCTTCCCCCCAGTCGCTCTCTCTTCCCCCCAGTCGCTCTCTCTTCCCCACAGTCGCTCTCTCTCTACCCCCCAGTCGCTCTCTCTCTTCCCCCCAGTCGCTCTCTCTCTTCCCCCCAGTCGCTCTCTCTTCCCCCCAGTCGCTCTCTCTCTTCCCCCCAGTCGCTCTCTCTCTTCCCCCGTCGCTCTCTCTCTTCCCCCCAGTCGCTCTCTCTTCCCCCCAGTCGCTCTCTCTCTTCCCCCCAGTCGCTCTCCCTCTTCCCCCCAGTCGCTCGCTCTCTCTCTTCCCCCGTCGCTGTCTCTCTTCCCCCCAGTCACGCCCTCTCTTCCCCCCAGTCGCTCGCTCTCTTCCCCCCAGTCGCTCGCTCTCTTCCCCCCATTCGCTCGCTCTCTTCCCCCCATTCGCTCGCTCTCTTCCCCCCATTCGCTCGCTCTCTTCCCCCCAGTCGCTCGCTCTCTTCCCCCCAGTCGCTCGCTCTCTTCCCCCCAGTCGCTCGCTCTCTTCCCCCCAGTCACTCGCTCTCTTCCCCCCAGTCGCTCTCTCTCTTCCCCCCAGTCGCGCTTTCTCTTCCCCCCAGTCACTCGCTCTCTCCATCTTCCCCCCCAGTCGCTCGCTCTCTCTCACTCCCCCCGTCGCTCGCTCTCTCACTCCCCCCCAGTCGCTCGCTCTCTCTCACTCCCCCCCAGTCGCTCGCTCTCTCTCACTCCCCCCCAGTCGTTCACTCTCTCTCACTCCCCCCCAGTCGCTCGCTCTCTCTTCCCCCCCAGTCGCTCTCTCTTCCCCCCCAGTCGCTCTCTCTCTTCCCCCCCCAGTCGCTCTCTCTTTCCCCCCCAGTCGCTCTGTCTCTTTCCCCCCCAGTCGCTCTGTCTCTTTCCCCCCCAGTCGCTCTCTCTTCCCCCCCAGTCGCTCTCTCTCTTTCCCCCCCAGTCGCTCTCTCTCTTTCCCCCCCAGTCGCTCTCTCTCTTCCCCCCCAGTCGCTCTCTCTCTTTCCCCCCCAGTCGCTCTCTCTCTTTCCCCACCAGTCGCTCTCTCTCTTTTCCCCCGTCGCTTTCTCTCTTCCCCCCCAAGTCGCTCTCTCTTCCCCCCCCAGTCGCTCTCTCTTCCCCCCCGGTCGCTCTCTCTCTTCCCCCCGTCGCTCTCTCTCTTCCCCCCCAGTCGCTCTCTCTCTTCCCCCCCCAGTCGCTCTCTCTCTTCCCCCCCCAGTCGCTCTCTCTCTTCCCCCCCCAGTCGCTCTCTCTCTTTCCCCCCCAGTCGCTCTCTCTCTTCCCCCGTCGCTCTCTCTCTTCCCCCCAGTCGCTCTCTCTCTTCCCCCCAGTCGCTCTCTCTCTTCCCCCCAGTCGCTCTCTCTCTTCCCCCCAGTCGCTCTCTCTCTTCCCCCCAGTCTCTCTCTCTCTTCCCCCCAGTCGCTCTCTCTCTTCCCCCCAGTCGCTCTCTCTCTTCCCCCCAGTCGCTCTCTCTCTTCCCCCCAGTCGCTCTCTCTCTTCCCCCCCGGTCGCTCTCTCTTCCCCCCCGGTCGCTCTCTCTCTTCCCCCCCAGTCGCTCTCTCTCTTCCCCCCCAGTCGCTCTCTCTCTTCCCCCCCCAGTCGCTCTCTCTCTTCCCCCCCCAGTCGCTCTCTCTCTTCCCCCCCCAGTCGCTCTCTCTCTTCCCCCCCAGTCGCTCTCTCTCTTCCCCCCCAGTCGCTCTCTCTCTTTCCCCCCGAGTCGCTCTCTCTCTTCCCCCCCCCCAGTCGCTCTCTCTCTGTCCCCACCCAGTCGCTCTCTTCCCCCCCAGTCGCTCTCTCTCTTCCCCCCCCAGTCGCTCTCTCTCTTCCCCCCCCTGTCGCTCTCTCTCTTCGCCCCAGTCGCTCTCTCTTCCCCCCAGTCGCTCTCTCTTCCCCCCAGTCGCTCTCTCTCTTCCCCCCAGTCGCTCTCTCTCTTCCCCCCAGTCGCTCTCTCTCTTCCCCCCAGTCGCTCTCTCTCTTCCCCCCAGTCGCTCTCTCTCTTCCCCCCAGTCGCTCTCTCTCTTCCCCCCAGTCGCTCTCTCTCTTCCCCCCAGTCGCTCTCTCTCTTCCCCCCAGTCGCTCTCTCTCTTCCCCCCAGTCGCTCTCTCTCTTCCCCCCAGTCGCTCTCTCTTCCCCCCAGTCGCTCTCTCTTCCCCCCAGTCGCTCTCTCTCTTCCCCCCAGTCGCTCTCTCTTCCCCCCAGTCGCTCTCTCTTCCCCCCAGTCGCTCTCTCTCTTCCCCCCAGTCGCTCTCTCTTCCCCCCAGTCGCTCTTCCCCCCAGTCGCTCTCTCTCTTCCCCCCAGTCGCTCTCTCTCTTCCCCCGTCGCTCTCTCTCTTCCCCCCAGTCGCTCTCTCTCTTCCCCCCAGTCGCTCTCTCTTCCCCCCAGTCGCTCTCTCTCTTCCCCCCAGTTGCTCTCTCTTCCCCCAGTTGCTCTCTCTCTTCCCCCCAGTCGCTCTCTCTTCCCCCCAGTCGCTCTCTCTTCCCCCCAGTCGCTCTCTCTTCCCCCCAGTCGCTCTCTCTCTTCCCCCCAGTCGCTCTCTCTCTTCCCCCCAGTCGCTCTCTCTCTTCCCCCCAGTCGCTCTCTCTCTTCCCCCCAGTCGCTCTCTCTCTTCCCCCCAGTCGCTCTCTCTCTTCCCCCCAGTCGCTCTCTCTTCCCCCCAGTCGCTCTCTCTCTTCCCCCCAGTCGCTCTCTCTTCCCCCCAGCCGCTCTCTCTCTTCCCCCCCAGTCGCTCTCTCTTCCCCCCAGTCGCTCTCTCTCCTCCCCCCAGTCGCTCTCTCTCTTCCCCCCAGTCGCTCTCTCTCTTCCCCCCAGTCGCTCTCTCTCTTCCCCCCAGTCGCTCTCTCTCCTCCCCCCAGTCGCTCTCTCTCTTCCCCCCAGTCGCTCTCTCTCTTCCCCCCAGTCGCTCTCTCTCTTCCCCCCAGTCGCTCTCTCTTCCCCCCAGTCGCTCTCTCTCTTCCCCCCAGTCGCTCTCTCTCTTCCCCCCAGTCGCTCTCTCTCTTCCCCCCAGTCGCTCTCTCTCTTCCCCCCAGTCGCTCTCTCTCTTCCCCCCAGTCGCTCTCTCTCTTCCCCCCAGTCGCTCTCTCTCTTCCCCCCAGTCGCTCTCTCTCTTCCCCCCAGTCGCTCTCTCTCTTCCCCCCAGTCGCTCTCTCTTCCCCCCAGTCGATCTCTCTCTTCCCCCCAGTCGCTCTCTCTCTTCCCCCCAGTCGCTCTCTCTCTTCCCCCCCAGTCGCTCTCTCTCTTCCCCCCAGGTCGCTCTCTCTCTTCCCCCCGGTCGCTCTCTCTTCCCCCCGGTCGCTCTCTCTCTTCCCCCCAGTCGCTCTCTCTTCCCCCCAGTCTCTCTCTCTCTTCCCCCCAGTCGCTCTCTCTCTTCCCCCCAGTCGCTCTCTCTCTTCCCCCCAGTCGCTCTCTCTTCCCCCCAGTCGCTCTCTCTTCCCCCCAGTCGCTCTCTCTCTTCCCCCCAGTCGCTCTCTCTCTTCCCCCCAGTCGCTCTCTCTCTTCCCCCCAGTCGCTCTCTCTCTTCCCCCCAGTCGCTCTCTCTCTTCCCCCCAGTCGCTCTCTCTCTTCCCCCCAGTCGCTCTCTCTCTTCCCCCCAGTCGCTCTCTCTTCCCCCCAGTCGCTCTCTCTCTTCCCCCCAGTCGCTCTCTCTTCCCCCCAGTCGCTCTCTCTTCCCCCCAGTCGCTCTCTCTTCCCCCCAGTCGCTCTCTCTCTTCCCCCCAGTCGCTCTCTCTCTTCCCCCCAGTCGCTCTCTCTCTTCCCCCCAGTCGCTCTCTCTCTTCCCCCCAGTCGCTCTCTCTTCCCCCCCAGTCGCTCTCTCTCTTCCCCCCAGTCGCTCTCTCTCTTCCCCCCAGTCGCTCTCTCTTCCCCCCAGTCGCTCTCTCTCCTCCCCCCAGTCGCTCTCTCTCTTCCCCCCAGTCGCTCTCTCTCTTCCCCCCAGTCGCTCTCTCTTCCCCCCAGTCGCTCTCTCTTCCCCCCAGTCGCTCTCTCTTCCCCCCCAGTCGCTCTCTCTCTTCCCCCCAGTCGCTCTCTCTCTTCCCCCCAGTCGCTCTCTTCCCCCCAGTCGCTCTCTCTCTTCCCCCCCAGTCGCTCTCTCTCTTCCCCCCAGTCGCTCTCTCTCTTCCCCCCAGTCGCTCTCTCTTCCCCCCAGTCGCTCTCTCTCTTCCCCCCAGTCGCTCTCTCTCTTCCCCCCAGTCGCTCTCTCTTCCCCCCAGTCGCTCTCTCTCTTCCCCCCAGTCGCTCTCTCTCTTCCCCCCAGCCGCTCTCTCTCTTCCCCCCCAGTCGCTCTCTCTCTTCCCCCCAGTCGCTCTCTCTCTCCCCCCAGTCGCTCTCTCTCTTCCCCCCATTCGCTCTCTCTTCCCCCCAGTCGCTCTCTCTCTTCCCCCCAGTCGCTCTCTCTCTTCCCCCCAGTCGCTCTCTCTCTTCCCCCCAGTCGCTCTCTCTCTTCCCCCCAGTCGCTCTCTCTCTTCCCCCCAGTCGCTCTCTCTCTCCCCCCAGTCCCTCTCTCTCTTCCCCCCAGTCGCTCTCTCTCTTCCCCCCAGTCGCTCTCTCTTCCCCCCAGTCGCTCTCTCTCTTCCCCCCAGTCGCTCTCTCTCTTCCCCCCAGTCGCTCTCTCTCTTCCCCCAGTCGCTCTCTCTCTTCCCCCCAGTCGCTCTCTCTCTTCCCCCAGTCGCTCTCTCTCTTCCCCCCAGTCGCTCTCTCTCTTCCCCCCAGTCGCTCTCTCTCTTCCCCCAGTCGCTCTCTCTTCCCCCCAGTCGCTCTCTCTCTTCCCCCCAGTCGCTCTCTCTCTTCCTCCCAGTCGCTCTCTCTCTTCCTCCCAGTCGCTCTCTCTCTTCCCCCCAGTCGCTCTCTCTCTTCCCCCCAGTCGCTCTCTTCCCCCCCCAGTCGCTCTCTCTCTTCCCCCCAGTCGCTCTCTCTTCCCCCCAGTCGCTCTCTCTCTTCCCCCCAGTCGCTCTCTCTCTTCCCCCCAGTCGCTCTCTCTTCCCCCCAGTCGCTCTCTCTTCCCCCCAGTCGCTCTCTCTTCCCCCCAGTCGCTCTCTCTTCCCCCCAGTCGCTCTCTCTCTTCCCCCCAGTCGCTCTCTCTTCCCCCCAGTCGCTCTCTCTCTTCCCCCCAGTCGCTCTCTCTTCCCCCCAGTCGCTCTCTCTCTACCCCCCCGTCGCTCTCTCTCTTCCCCCCCCAGTCGCACTCTCTCTTCCCCCCCCAGTCGCTCTCTCTCTTCCCCCCCCCCGAGTCGCTCTCTCTCTTCCCCCCCGTCGCTCTCTCTCTTCCCCCCCCAGTCGCTCTCTCTCTTCCCCCCCCCAGTCGCTCTCTCTTCCCCCCCCAGTCGCTCTCTCTTCCCCCCCCAGTCGCTCTCTCTTCCCCCCCCGTTGCTCTCTCTCTTCCCCCCCGTCGCTCTCTCTTCCCCCCCAGTCGCTCTCTCTCTCTTCCCCCCCCAGTCGCTCTCTCTCTTCCCCCCCCCCCCAGTCGCTCTCTCTCTTCCCCCCGAGTCGCTCTCTCTCTTCCCCCACCAGTCGCTCTTTCTCTACCCCCCCCCAGTCGCTCTCTCTCTTCCCGCCCGTCGCGCTCTCTCTTCCCCCCCAGCCGCTCTTTCTCTTCCCCCCCAGTCGCTCTCTCTTCCCCCCCCAGTCGCTCTCTCTCTTCCCCCCCAGTCGCTCTCTCTCTTCCCCCCAGTCGCTCTCTCTCTTCCCCCCCAGTCGCTCTCTCTCTTCCCCCCCAGTCGCTCTCTCTCTTCCCCCCCCAGTCGCTCTCTCTCTTCCCCCCAGTCGCTCTCTCTTACCCCCAGTCGCTCTCTCTTCCCCCCCAGTCGCTCTCTCTCTTCCCCCCAGTCGCTCTCTCTCTTCCCCCCAGTCGCTCTCTCTCTTCCCCCCAGTCGCTCTCTCTTCCCCCCAGTCGCTCTCTCTTCCCCCAGTCGCTCTCTCTTCCCCCCCAGTCGCTCTCTCTCTTCCCCCCAGTCGCTCTCTCTTCCCCCCAGTCGCTCTCTCTCTTCCCCCCAGTCGCTCTCTCTCTTCCCCCCAGTCGCTCTCTCTCTTCCCCCCAGTCGCTCTCTCTCTTCCCCCCCAGTCGCTCTCTCTTCCCCCGTCGCTCTCTCTCTTCCCCCCAGTCGCTCTCTCTCTTCCCCCCAGTCGCTCTCTCTCTTCCCCCCAGTCGCTCTCTCTCATCCCCCCAGTCGCTCTCCCTCTTCCCCCCAGTCGCTCGCTCTCTCTTCCCCCGTCGCTGTCTCTCTTCCCCCCAGTCGCGCCCTCTCTTCCCCCCAGTCGCTCGCTCTCTTCCCCCCAGTCGCTCGCTCTCTTCCCCCCATTCGCTCGCTCTCTTCCCCCCATTCGCTCGCTCTCTTCCCCCCCATTTGCCCGCTCTCTTCCCCCCAGTCGCTCGCTCTCTTCCCCCCAGTCGCTCGCTCTCTTCCCCCCAGTCGCTCGCTCTCTTCCCCCCAGTCGCTCTCTCTCTTCCCCCCCAGTCGCGCTTTCTCTTCCCCCCAGTCGCTCGCTCTCTCTATCTTCCCCCCCAGTCGCTCGCTCTCTCTCACTCCCCCCCAGTCGCTCGCTCTCTCTCACTCCCCCCCAGTCGTTCGCTCTCTCTCACTCCCCCCCAGTCGCTCGCTCTCTCTTCCCCCCCAGTCGCTCTCTCTTCCCCCCCAGTCGCTCTCTCTCTTCCCCCCCCAGTCGCTCTCTCTCTTCCCCCCCCAGTCGCTCTCTCTCTTTCCCCCCCAGTCGCTCTCTCTCTTTCCCCCCCAGTCGCTCTGTCTCTTTCCCCCCCAGTCGCTCTGTCTCTTTCCCCCCCAGTCGCTCTCTCTTCCCCCCCAGTCGCTCTCTCTTCCCCCCCAGTCGCTCTCTCTTTCCCCCCCAGTCGCTCTCTCTCTTTCCCCCCCAGTCGCTCTCTCTCTTCCCCCCCAGTCGCTCTCTCTCTTTCCCCCCCAGTCGCTCTCCTCTCTTTCCCCACCAGTCGCTCTCTCTCTTTCCCCCCGTCGCTTTCTCTCTTCCCCCCCAAGTCGCTCTCTCTCTTCCCCCCCCAGTCGCTCTCTCTTCCCCCCCGGTCGCTCTCTCTCTTCCCCCCCGGTCGCTCTCTCTCTTCCCCCCCCAGTCGCTCTCTCTCTTCCCCCCCCAGTCGCTCTCTCTCTTCCCCCCCCAGTCGCTCTCTCTCTTTCCCCCCCAGTCGCTCTCTCTCTTCCCCCCCCCAGTCGCTCTCTCTCTGTCCCCACCCAGTCGCTCTCTTCCCCCCCAGTCGCTCTCTCTCTTCCCCCCCCAGTCGCTCTCTCTCTTCCCCCCCCGTCGCTCTCTCTCTTCGCCCCAGTCGCTCTCTCTCTTCCCCCCAGTCGCTCTCTCTTCCCCCCAGTCGCTCTCTCTTCCCCCCAGTCGCTCTCTCTCTTCCCCCCAGTCTCGCTCTCTCTTCCCCCGTCGCTCTCTCTTCCCCCCAGTCGCTTTCTCTTCCCCCCAGTCGCTCTCTCTCTTCCCCCCCAGTCGCTCTCTCTCTTCCCCCCAGTCGCTCTCTCTCTTCCCCCCCAGTCGCTCTCTCTCTTCCCCCCAGTCGCTCTCTCTCTTCCCCCCAGTCGCTCTCTCTCTCCCCCAGTCGCTCTCTCTTCCCCCCCAGTCGCTCTCTCTTCCCCCCAGTCGCTCTCTCTCTTCCCCCCAGTCGCTCTCTCTCTTCCCCCCAGTCGCTCTCTCTCTTCCCCCCAGTCGCTCTCTCTCTTCCCCCCAGTCGCTCTCTCTCTTCCCCCCAGTCGCTCTCTCTTCCCCCCAGTCGCTCTCTCTCTTCCCCCCAGTCGCTCTCTCTCTTCCCCCGTCGCTCTCTCTCTTCCCCCCAGTCGCTCTCTCTCTTCCCCCCAGTCGCTCTCTCTTCCCCCCAGTCGCTCTCTCTTCCCCCCCAGTCGCTCTCTCTCTTCCCCCCAGTCGCTCTCTCTCTTCCCCCCAGTTGCTCTCTCTCTTCCCCCCAGTCGCTCTCTCTTCCCCCCAGTCGCTCTCTTCCCCCCAGTCGCTCTCTCTTCCCCCCAGTCGCTCTCTCTTCCCCCCAGTCGCTCTCTCTTCCCCCAGTCGCTCTCTCTTCCCCCCAGTCGCTCTCTCTCTTCCCCCCAGTCGCTCTCTCTCTTCCCCCCAGTCGCTCTCTCTTCCCCCCAGTCGCTCTCTCTCTTCCCCCCAGTCGCTCTCTCTCTTCCCCCCAGTCGCTCTCTCTCTTCCCCCCAGTCGCTCTCTCTCTTCCCCCCAGTCGCTCTCTTCCCCCCAGTCGCTCTCTCTCTTCCCCCCAGTCGCTCTCTCTCTTTCCCCCCCAGTCGCTCTCTCTCTTCCCCCGTCGCTCTCTCTCTTCCCCCCAGTCGCTCTCTCTCTTCCCCCCAGTCGCTCTCTCTCTTCCCCCCAGTCGCTCTCTCTCTTCCCCCCAGTCGCTCTCTCTCTTCCCCCCAGTCTCTCTCTCTCTCCCCCCCAGTCGCTCTCTCTCTTCCCCCCAGTCGCTCTCTCTCTTCCCCCCAGTCGCTCTCTCTCTTCCCCCCAGTCGCTCTCTCTCTTCCCCCCCGGTCGCTCTCTCTCTTCCCCCCCGGTCGCTCTCTCTCTTCCCCCCCAGTCGCTCTCTCTCTTCCCCCCCAGTCGCTCTCTCTCTTCCCCCCCAGTCGCTCTCTCTCTTCCCCCCCAGTCGCTCTCTCTCTTCCCCCCCCAGTCGCTCTCTCTTCCCCCCCCAGTCGCTCTCTCTCTTTCCCCCCGAGTCGCTCTCTCTCTTCCCTCCCCCCCCCCAGTCGCTCTCTCTCTGTCCCCACCCAGTCGCTCTCTTCCCCCCAGTCGCTCTCTCTCTTCCCCCCCCAGTCGCTCTCTCTCTTCCCCCCCCTGTCGCTCTCTCTCTTCGCCCCAGTCGCTCTCTCTCTTCCCCCCAGTCGCTCTCTCTCTTCCCCCCAGTCGCTCTCTCTCTTCCCCCCAGTCGCTCTCTCTCTTCCCCCCAGTCGCTCTCTCTCTTCCCCCCAGTCGCTCTCTCTCTTCCCCCCAGTCGCTCTCTCTCTTCCCCCCCAGTCGCTCTCTCTCTTCCCCCCCAGTCGCTCTCTCTCTTCCCCCCAGTCGCTCTCTCTCTTCCCCCCAGTCGCTCTCTCTTCCCCCCAGTCGCTCTCTCTTCCCCCCCAGTCGCTCTCTCTCTTCCCCCCAGTCGCTCTCTCTCTTCCCCCCAGTCGCTCTCTCTTCCCCCCAGTCGCTCTCTCTCTTCCCCCCAGTCGCTCTCTCTTCCCCCTCGCTCTTCTTCCCCCCAGTCGCTCTCTCTCTTCCCCCCAGTCGCTCTCTCTCTTCCCCCCAGTCGCTCTCTCTCTTCCCCCCAGTCGCTCTCTCTCTTCCCCCCAGTCGCTCTCTCTTCCCCCCAGTCGCTCTCTCTCTTCCCCCCAGTCGCTCTCTCTCTTCCCCCCAGTCGCTCTCTCTTCCCCCAGTCGCT
Source organism: Somniosus microcephalus (assembly GCF_052327205.1). Taxonomy (NCBI): domain Eukaryota; kingdom Metazoa; phylum Chordata; class Chondrichthyes; order Squaliformes; family Somniosidae; genus Somniosus; species Somniosus microcephalus. Next base: position 20,603 of record NW_028226947.1, read on the forward strand.
CTCTCTCTTCCCCCCAGTCGCTCTCTCTTCCCCCCAGTCGCTCTCTCTCTTCCCCCCAGTCGCTCTCTCTTCCCCCCAGTCGCTCTCTCTTCCCCCCAGTCGCTCTCTCTCTTCCCCCCAGTCGCTCTCTCTCTTCCCCCCAGTCGCTCTCTCTCTTCCCCCCAGTCGCTCTCTCTTCCCCCCAGTCGCTCTCTCTCTTCCCCCCAGTCGCTCTCTCTCTTCCCCCCAGTCGCTCTCTCTCTTCCCCCCAGTCGCTCTCTCTTCCCCCCAGTCGCTCTCTCTTCCCCCCAGTCGCTCTCTCTTCCCCCCAGTCGCTCTCTCTTCCCCCCAGTCGCTCTCTCTTCCCCCCAGTCGCTCTCTCTCTTCCCCCCAGTCGCTCTCTCTCTTCCCCCCAGTCGCTCTCTCTCTTCCCCCCCAGTCGCTCTCTCTCTTCCCCCCAGTCGCTCTCTCTTCCCCCCAGTCGCTCTCTCTCTTCCCCCCCAGTCGCTCTCTCTCTTCCCCCCAGTCGCTCTCTCTTCCCCCCAGTCGCTCTCTCTCCTTCCCCCCAGTCGCTCTCTCTCTTCCCCCCAGTCGCTCTCTCTCTTCCCCCCAGTCGCTCTCTCTCTTCCCCCCAGTCGCTCTCTCTTCCCCCCAGTCGCTCTCTCTTCCCCCCAGTCGCTCTCTCTCTTCCCCCCAGTCGCTCTCTCTCTTCCCCCCAGTCGCTCTCTCTTCCCCCCAGTCGCTCTCTCTCTTCCCCCCAGTCGCTCTCTCTTCCCCCCAGTCGCTCTCTCTCTTCCCCCCAGTCGCTCTCTCTTCCCCCCAGTCGCTCTCTCTTCCCCCCAGTCGCTCTCTCTCTTCCCCCCAGTCGCTCTCTCTCTCCCCCCAGTCGCTCTCTCTCTTCCCCCCAGTCGCTCTCTCTCTTCCCCCCAGTCGCTCTCTCTCTTCCCCCCCAGTCGCTCTCTCTTCCCCCCAGTCGCTCTCTCTCTTCCCCCCCAGTCGCTCTCTCTCTTCCCCCCATTCGCTCTCTCTTCCCCCAGTCGCTCTCTCTCTTCCCCCCAGTCGCTCTCTCTCTCTTCCCCCCCAGTCGCTCTCTCTCTTCCCCCCAGTC
>NW_028226948.1:7500-21685 GCF_052327205.1 Somniosus microcephalus
TTGGGGACTGGGCTGTTTAGAAAGGCCGGTGGCGGGCGCTCCGTTCCCGACTCCCGTGTCCGATTAGGGTGGGGGACGGCTGGTTGGAAAGCCCCGACGCTGGCGCAGATTATATTGCCGGACTGGCCCCTGGCGAGTTGGGCAAAGTGTCGCAGTCCGGCAGCGGGTAACAGGCCAGCGGTCAGCGGCAGCTTATCGGTGATAACTTCGGGAAGGAAAGTCCGATCCGGTCGGGGTGAACTGCGACTGAACGGGGTGGTGGGGCCGCACAGACCAGTAGCGGGATTGTGTAGCTGCCTCTTGGCCCGGCCGAGGTACAGCCGTTGGCTGGAGACCGCTTTCCGACTGCTGAGCCGGTGCCGCGGGGACCCACCTTGACGCGCCGGCTGTCCGAGCAAGCCAGGGGCAAGGGGCATCCATAGGTACCAGAAGGGAGTCGGTCCGACACCGGGAAGTCGGGTGCCCGTCGCTCCGAATCGAGCCCGGTGTTTTCGTGCGTGTAACGGGGCGGGCGTTTGGACCCGGTTGTCCGGGAGCGGGTCCCCAACGGCGGGAGATTGCCTGGGTTTGGCCGGCCGGCAGTCGAACGCCTTTGGCTCCGGACTCCCGTGTCCGATTTCGGTCAGGGAGGGCTGGTTGGAAAGCCCCGACGCTGGCGCACACTATATTATCGGCCTGGGCCCCGGCAAGTTCGGGAAAGTGTCGCAGTCCCGTTCCGGCGGCCGCCCCGTCGGTCAGCGGCAGCTTATCGCGGATAACTTCGGGACGGAAAGTCCGATCCGGTCGGGGTGAACTGCGACTGAACGGGGTGGCGGGGCCGCACAGACCAGTAGCGGGCTTGTGTAGCTGCCTCTTGGCCCGGCCGAGGTACAGCCGTTGGCTGGAGACCGCTTTCCGACTGCTGAGCCGGTGCCGCGGGGACCCACCTTGACGCGCCGGCTGTCCGAGCAAGCCAGGGGCAAGGGGCATCCAGTGGTACCAGAAGGGAGTCGGTCCGACACCGGGAAGTCGGGTGCCCGTCGCTCCGAATCGAGCCCGGGGTTTTCGTGCGTGTAACAGGGCGGGCGTTTGGACCCGGTTGTCCGGGAGCGGGTCCGCAACGGCGGGAGATTGCCTGGGTTTGGCCGGCCGGCAGTCGAACGCCTTTCGCTCCGGACTCCCGTGTCCGATTTCGGTCAGGGAGGGCTCGTTGGAAAGCCCCGGCGCTGGCGCACACTATATTATCGGCCTGGACCCCGGCAAGTTCGGGAAAGTGTCGCAGTCCCGTAGCGGCTGCCGCCCCGTCGGTCAGCGGCAGCTTATCGGGGATAACTTCGGGACGGAAAGTCCGATCCGGTTGGGGTGAACTGCGACTGAACGGGGTGGGGGGGCCGCACAGACCAGTAGCGGGCTTGTGCAGCTGCCGCTTGGCCCGGCCGAGGTACGGCCGTTGGCTGGAGACCGCTTTCCGACTGCTGAGCCGGAGCCGCGGGGGCCCACCTTGACGCGCCGGCTGTACTAGCAAGCCAGGGGCAAGGGGCATCCAGTGGTACCGGAACGGAGTCGGTCCGACACCGGGAAGCCGGGTGCCCGTCGCTCCGAATCGAGCCCGGTGTTTTCGTGCGTGTAACAGGGCGGGCGTTTGGACCCGGTTGTCCGGGAGCGGGTCCGCAACGGCGGGAGGTTGCCTGTGTTTGGCCGGCCGGCAGTCGAACGCCTTTGGCTCCGGACTCCCGTGTCCGATTTCGGTCAGGGAGGGCTCGTTGGAAAGCCCCGGCGCTGGCGCACACTATATTATCGGCCTGGACCCCGGCAAGTTCGGGAAAGTGTCGCAGTCCCGTAGCGGCTGCCGCCCCGTCGGTCAGCGGCAGCTTATCGGGGATAACTTCGGGACGGAAAGTCCGATCCGGTTGGGGTGAACTGCTACTGAACGGGGTGGGGGGGCCGCACAGACCAGTAGCGGGCTTGTGCAGCTGCCGCTTGGCCCGGCCGAGGTACAGCCGTTGGCTGGAGACCGCTTTCCGACTGCTGGGCCGGAGCCGCGGGGGCCCACCTTGACGCGCCGGCTGTCCTAGCAAGCCAGGGGCAAGGGGCATCCAGTGGTACCGGAACGGAGTCGGTCCGACACCGGGAAGCCGGGTGCCCGTCGCTCCGAATCGAGCCCGGTGTTTTCGTGCGTGTAACAGGGCGGGCGTTTGGACCCGGTTGTCCGGGAGCGGGTCCGCAACGGCGGGAGGTTGCCTGAGTTTGGCCGGCCGGCAGTCGAACGCCTTTGGCTCCGGACTCCCGTGTCCGATTTCGGTCAGGGAGGGCTCATTGGAAAGCCCCGGCGCTGGCGCACACTATATTATCGGACTGGATCCCGGCAAATTCGGGAAAGTGTCGGCGACCCGTACCGGCTGCCGCCCCGTCGGTCAGCGGCAGCTTATCGGGGATAACTTCGGGAAGGAAAGTCCGATCCGGTCGGGGTCAACTGCCACTGAACGGGGTGGCGGGGCCGCACAGACCAGTAGCGGGCTTGTGTAGCTGCCCCTTTCCCCGGCCGAGGTACAGCCGTTGGCTGGAGACCGCTTTCCGACTGCTGAGCCGGAGCCGCGGGGGCCCACCTTGACGCGCCGGCTGTCCTAGCAAGCCAGGGGCAAGGGGCATCCAAGGGTACCGGAACGGAGTCGGTCCGACACCGGGAAGCCGGGTGCCCGTCGCTCCGAATCGAGCCCGGTGTTTTCGTGCGTGTAACGAGGCGGGCGTTTGGACCCGGTTGTCCTGGAGCGGGTCCGCAACGGCGGGGGATTGCCTGTGTTTGGCCGGCCGGCAGTCGAACGCCTATCGCTCTGGACTCCCGTGTCCGATTTCGGTCAGGGAGGGCTCGTTGGAAAGCCCCGGCGCTGGCGCACACTATATTATCGGCCTGGACCCCGGCAAGTTCGGCAAAGTGTCGCCATCCCGCAGCGGCTGACGGGCCGCCGGTGAGCGGCAGCTTATCGGGCATAACTTCGGGAGGGAAAGTCCGATCCGGTCCGGATCAACGGCAGCCGAACGGGGTGGCGGGCCCGCACAGACCAGTGCCTGGCTTGTGTAGCTGCCCCTTTCCCCGGCCGAGGTACAGCCGTTGGCTGGAGACCACTTTCCGACCACTGAGACGGCGGGGCGGGGGGCGGCCTGCACGCGCCGGCTGCCAGAGCAAGCCAGGGGCAAGGGGCATCCAACGGTATCTGAACGGAGTCGGTCCGACACCGGGAAGCCGGGTGCCCGTCGCTCCGAATCGAGCCTGGGGTGTACGTGTGTTTAACAAGGCGGGCGTTTGGACCCGGTTGCCCGGCACCAGTCGAACGCCTGTCGCTCCCGACTCCCGTGTCCGATTTCGTTCGGGGATGGCTCGTTGGAAAGCCCCGGCTCCGGCGCACACTATATTGCCGAAGTGGCCCCGGGCGAGTTCGGGAAAGTGTCGCCGTCCCGCAGCGGCTGACGGGCCGTCGGTCAGCGGCAGCTTATCGGGGATAACTTCGGGAAGGAAAGTCCGATCCGGTCGGGGACAACGGCAGCTGAACGGGGTGGCGGGGCCGCACAGAGCAGTGCCTCGCTTGTGTAGCTGCCTCTTTCCGCGGCCGAGGTACAGCCGTTGGCTGGTGACCGCTTTCCGACCACTGAGACGGCGGGGCAGGGGGCGGCCTGCACGCGCCGGCTGCCAGAGCAAGCCAGGGGCAAGGGGCATCCAGCGGTATCTGAACGGAGTCGGTCCGACACCGAGAAGCCGGGTGCCCGTCGCTCCGAAGCGAGACCGGGGTTTTTCGTGTGTAACGTGGCGGGCCTTTGGACCCGGTTGGCCGGGCGGCAGTGGAACACACACAGACACTCGCATACACTGAGAGAGACAGAGAGAAGATAGAGATACACAGAGTGAGAAAGACAAAGTCAACTCAGTAACTGAAATGTGAAAACTGACAACTGGGAAACCAAAAGTCAGAGTGGCAAATGATGAACCAAGGTGGCAAATGATTAACTGAAAACTTGTCATTCACATTTGGGACGGAATTCAGGATGGGAATGTATTCGGCCGCCTTACCGGGGCTTGGGGGTGCTGCTTTCCCGCTTGTGGAACCGAGTTGGGGTCGTCAAATGGCCTGGTGCATTGTTTGAAACACTGGTTAATGAGTTGTCAAGGTCGGAAATCATAGAACATAAGAGCAGCTCATTAACTGAAATTTTGAACATCGACAACTGGTTAACCAAAAGCCAGAGCGACAAATGATTAACCAAGGAGGCAACTCATTAACTGAATTTCGAACATCGACAACTGGATAACCAAAAGTCAGAGCGACAAATGATTAACCAAGGAGGCAACTCATTAACTGAATTTCGAACATCGACAACTGGTTAACCAAGAGTCAGAGCGACAAATGATTAACCAAGGAGGCAACTCATTAACTGAATTTCGAACATCGACAACTGGTTAACCAAAAGACACAGGGACAAATGAGTAACCAAAGGGCCAACTCATTAACTGAAATTTCAAAGAGGCAACTCATTAACTGAAATTTTGAACATCGACAACTGGTTAACCAAAAGCCAGAGCGACAAATGAATAACCAAGGAGGCAACTCATTAACTGAATTTCGAACATCGACAACTGGTTAACCAAATGTCAGAGCGACAAATGATTAACCAAGGAGGCAACTCAATAACTGAATTTCGAACATCGACAACTGGTTAACCAAGAGTCAGGGCGACAAATGATTAACCAAGGAGGCAACTCATTAACTGAATTTCGAACATCGACAACTGGTTAACCAAGAGTCAGAGCGACAAATGATTAACCAAGGAGGCAACTCATTAACTGAATTTCGAACATCGACAACTGGGTAACCAAAAGACACAGGGACAAATGAGTAACCAAAGGGCCAACTCATTAACTGAAATTTCAAAGAGGCAACTCATTAACTGAAATTTTGAACATCGACAACTGGATAACCAAATGTCAGAGCGACAAATGAGTAACCAAGCAGGCAACTGATTAACTGAAAACTTGTCATTCACATTTGGGACGGAATTCACGATGGGAATGTATTCGGCCCCCTTACCGGGCCTTGGGGTGCTGCTTTCCCGCTTGTGGAACCGAGTTGGGGTCGTCAAATGGCCTGGTGCATTGTTTGAAACACTGGTTAATGAGTTGTCAAGGTCGGAAATCATAGAACATAAGAGCAGCTCATTAACTGAAATTTTGAACATCGACAACTGGTTAACCAAAAGCCAGAGCGACAAATGATTAACCAAGGAGGCAACTCAGTAACTGAATTTCGAACATCGACAACTGGTTAACCAAAAGACACAGGGACAAATGAGTAACCAAAGGGCCAACTCATTAACTGAAATTTCAAAGAGGCAACTCATTAACTGAAATTTTGAACATCGACAACTGGTTAACCAAAAGCCAGAGCGACAAATGATTAACCAAGGAGGCAACTCATTAACTGAATTTCGAACATCGACAACTGGTTAACCAAATGTCAGAGCGACAAATGATTAACCAAGGAGGCAACTCAGTAACTGAATTTCGAACATCGACAACTGGTTAACCAAGAGTCAGGGCGACAAATGATTAACCAAGGAGGCAACTCATTAACTGAATTTCGAACATCGACAACTGGGTAACCAAAAGACACAGGGACAAATGAGTAACCAAAGGGCCAACTCATTAACTGAAATTTCAAAGAGGCAACTCATTAACTGAAATTTTGAACATCGACAACTGGATAACCAAATGTCAGAGCGACAAATGAGTAACCAAGCAGGCAACTGATTAACTGAAAACTTGTCATTCACATTTGGGACGGAATTCACGATGGGAATGTATTCGGCCCCCTTACCGGGCCTTGGGGTGCTGCTTTCCCGCTTGTGGAACCGAGTTGGGGTCGTCAAATGGCCTGGTGCATTGTTTGAAACACTGGTTAATGAGTTGTCAAGGTCGGAAATCATAGAACATAAGAGCAGCTCATTAACTGAAATTTTGAACATCGACAACTGGTTAACCAAAAGCCAGAGCGACAAATGATTAACCAAGGAGGCAACTCAGTAACTGAATTTCGAACATCGACAACTGGTTAACCAAAAGACACAGGGACAAATGAGTAACCAAAGGGCCAACTCATTAACTGAAATTTCAAAGAGGCAACTCATTAACTGAAATTTTGAACATCGACAACTGGTTAACCAAAAGCCAGAGCGACAAATGATTAACCAAGGAGGCAACTCATTAACTGAATTTCGAACATCGACAACTGGTTAACCAAATGTCAGAGCGACAAATGATTAACCAAGGAGGCAACTCAGTAACTGAATTTCGAACATCGACAACTGGTTAACCAAGAGTCAGGGCGACAAATGATTAACCAAGGAGGCAACTCATTAACTGAATTTCGAACATCGACAACTGGGTAACCAAAAGACACAGGGACAAATGAGTAACCAAAGGGCCAACTCATTAACTGAAATTTCAAAGAGGCTACTCATTAACTGAAATTTGAACATCGACAACTGGTTAACCAAATGTCAGAGCGACAAATGAGTAACCAAGCAGGCAACTGATTAACTGAAAACTTGTCATTCACATTTGGGACGGAATTCACGATGGGAATGTATTCGGCCCCCTTACCGGGCCTTGGGGTGCTGCTTTCCCGCTTGTGGAACCGAGTTGGGGTCGTCAAATGGCCTGGTGCATTGTTTGAAACACTGGTTAATGAGTTGTCAAGGTCGGAAATCATAGAACATAAGAGCAGCTCATTAACTGAAATTTTGAACATCGACAACTGGTTAACCAAAAGCCAGAGCGACAAATGATTAACCAAGGAGGCAACTCATTAACTGAATTTCGAACATCGACAACTGGTTAACCAAAAGACACAGGGACAAATGAGTAACCAAAGGGCCAACTCATTAACTGAAATTTCAAAGAGGCAACTCATTAACTGAAATTTTGAACATCGACAACTGGTTAACCAAAAGCCAGAGCGACAAATGATTAACCAAGGAGGCAACTCATTAACTGAATTTCGAACATCGACAACTGGTTAACCAAAAGACACAGGGACAAATGAGTAACCAAAGGGCCAACTCATTAACTGAAATTTCAAAGAGGCAACTCATTAACTGAAATTTTGAACATCGACAACTGGTTAACCAAAAGCCAGAGCGACAAATGATTAACCAAGGAGGCAACTCATTAACTGAATTTCGAACATCGACAACTGGTTAACCAAGAGTCAGAGCGACAAATGATTAACCAAGGAGGCAACTCATTAACTGAATTTCGAACATCGACAACTGGGTAACCAAAAGACACAGGGACAAATGAGTAACCAAAGGGCCAACTCATTAACTGAAATTTCAAAGAGGCAACTCATTAACTGAAATTTTGAACATCGACAACTGGTTAACCAAATGTCAGAGCGACAAATGAGTAACCAAGCAGGCAACTGATTAACTGAAAACTTGTCATTCACATTTGGGACGGAATTCACGATGGGAATGTATTCGGCCCCCTTACCGGGCCTTGGGGTGCTGCTTTCCCGCTTGTGGAACCGAGTTGGGGTCGTCAAATGGCCTGGTGCATTGTTTGAAACACTGGTTAATGAGTTGTCAAGGTAGGAAATCATAGAACATAAGAGCAGCTCATTAACTGAAATTTTGAACATCGACAACTGGTTAACCAAAAGCCAGAGCGACAAATGATTAACCAAGGAGGCAACTCATTAACTGAATTTCGAACATCGACAACTGGTTAACCAAAAGACACAGGGACAAATGAGTAACCAAAGGGCCAACTCATTAACTGAAATTTCAAAGAGGCAACTCATTAACTGAAATTTTGAACATCGACAACTGGTTAACCAAAAGCCAGAGCGACAAATGATTAACCAAGGAGGCAACTCATTAACTGAATTTCGAACATCGACAACTGGTTAACCAAAAGACACAGGGACAAATGAGTAACCAAAGGGCCAACTCATTAACTGAAATTTCAAAGAGGCAACTCATTAACTGAAATTTTGAACATCGACAACTGGTTAACCAAAAGCCAGAGCGACAAATGATTAACCAAGGAGGCAACTCATTAACTGAATTTCGAACATCGACAACTGGTTAACCAAGAGTCAGAGCGACAAATGAGTAACCAAGGAGGCAACTCATTAACTGAATTTCGAACATCGACAACTGGGTAACCAAAAGACACAGGGACAAATGAGTAACCAAAGGGCCAACTCATTAACTGAAATTTCAAAGAGGCAACTCATTAACTGAAATTTTGAACATCGACAACTGGTTAACCAAATGTCAGAGCGACAAATGAGTAACCAAGCAGGCAACTGATTAACTGAAAACTTGTCATTCACATTTGGGACGGAATTCACGATGGGAATGTATTCGGCCCCCTTACCGGGCCTTGGGGTGCTGCTTTCCCGCTTGTGGAACCGAGTTGGGGTCGTCAAATGGCCTGGTGCATTGTTTGAAACACTGGTTAATGAGTTGTCAAGGTAGGAAATCATAGAACATAAGAGCAGCTCATTAACTGAAATTTTGAACATCGACAACTGGCTAACCAAAAGCCAGAGCGACAAATGATTAACCAAGGAGGCAACTCATTAACTGAATTTCGAACATCGACAACTGGTGAACCAAAAGACACAGGGACAAATGAGTAACCAAAGGGCCAACTCATTAACTGAAATTTCAAAGAGGCAACTCATTAACTGAAATTTTGAACATCGACAACTGGTTAACCAAAAGCCAGAGCGACAAATGATTAACCAAGGAGGCAACTCATTAACTGAATTTCGAACATCGACAACTGGTTAACCAAAAGACACAGGGACAAATGAGTAACCAAAGGGCCAACTCATTAACTGAAATTTCAAAGAGGCAACTCATTAACTGAAATTTTGAACATCGACAACTGGTTAACCAAAAGCCAGAGCGACAAATGATTAACCAAGGAGGCAACTCATTAACTGAATTTCGAACATCGACAACTGGTTAACCAAGAGTCAGAGCGACAAATGAGTAACCAAGGAGGCAACTCATTAACTGAATTTCGAACATCGACAACTGGGTAACCAAAAGACACAGGGACAAATGAGTAACCAAAGGGCCAACTCATTAACTGAAATTTCAAAGAGGCAACTCATTAACTGAAATTTTGAACATCGACAACTGGTTAACCAAATGTCAGAGCGACAAATGAGTAACCAAGCAGGCAACTGATTAACTGAAAACTTGTCATTCACATTTGGGACGGAATTCACGATGGGAATGTATTCGGCCCCCTTACCGGGCCTTGGGGTGCTGCTTTCCCGCTTGTGGAACCGAGTTGGGGTCGTCAAATGGCCTGGTGCATTGTTTGAAACACTGGTTAATGAGTTGTCAAGGTAGGAAATCATAGAACATAAGAGCAGCTCATTAACTGAAATTTTGAACATCGACAACTGGTTAACCAAAAGCCAGAGCGACAAATGATTAACCAAGGAGGCAACTCAGTAACTGAATTTCGAACATCGACAACTGGTTAACCAAGAGTCAGAGCGACAAATGATTAACCAAGGAGGCAACTCATTAACTGAATTTCGAACATCGACAACTGGGTAACCAAAAGACACAGGGACAAATGAGTAACCAAAGGGCCAACTCATTAACTGAAATTTCAAAGAGGCTACTCATTAACTGAAATTTGAACATCGACAACTGGTTAACCAAATGTCAGAGCGACAAATGAGTAACCAAGCAGGCAACTGATTAACTGAAAACTTGTCATTCACATTTGGGACGGAATTCACGATGGGAATGTATTCGGCCCCCTTACCGGGCCTTGGGGTGCTGCTTTCCCGCTTGTGGAACCGAGTTGGGGTCGTCAAATGGCCTGGTGCATTGTTTGAAACACTGGTTAATGAGTTGTCAAGGTAGGAAATCATAGAACATAAGAGCAGCTCATTAACTGAAATTTTGAACATCGACAACTGGTTAACCAAGAGTCAGAGCGACAAATGATTAACCAAGGAGGCAACTCATTAACTGAATTTCGAACATCGACAACTGGTTAACCAAAAGACACAGGGACAAATGAGTAACCAAAGGGCCAACTCATTAACTGAAATTTCAAAGAGGCAACTCATTAACTGTAATTTTGAACATCGACAACTGGTTAACCAAAAGCCAGAGCGACAAATGAGTAACCAAGGAGGCAACTCATTAACTGAATTTCGAACATCGACAACTGGTTAACCAAAAGACACAGGGACAAATGAGTAACCAAAGGGCCAACTCATTAACTGAAATTTCAAAGAGGCAACTCATTAACTGAATTTCGAACATCGACAACTGGTTAACCAAATGTCAGAGCGACAAATGATTAACCAAGCAGGCAACTGATTAACTGAAATTTTAAAATTGACAACTGGATAACCAAAAGTGGGAACTCATGCTTCGGACGGGCTTACATACGGCAGGCTGACGCCCGGCAGAGGCCCGGGCTTCGCCTCCCTTGCGTAAGCGACCGTCTCCGAATCGATTAAAGGCGTAAAATCGGAGTTCAGAGCGGGAAAATTTTTTCCCGAAAACGGCCGGAAAAAAAAAAATGTCTCCTTTTCCGCCGAGCAGGGTGGCATTCGAACGGGCACGGGAAGCCGCGTCTAACGGTGTAAAAACGGCTTGGCTCCGACGCGGGAGTGCGGAGATATGGCCGTTCAAAGTTGTACTGGAAGTCCGGAAGGAGAAAAATTTGACTGCCTGTAGCCGAAAAAAGTTCCAGCGGTCGGTCACAAAAGTCAAATCCGTCCCGCTGATTTGACACTTGTCATTTCTGGCAGGGGGGATTGGCGGGGTACCTGGAGAATGGTAGGAGGTGGTTTTTCGAGACTTTATCTGTTTTCCAGATTACTGTCTAGGGCCTCCAGGTCTGCAGAGACCGACCCGGGCTGCCGTCCAACCGACTTTTAACCCTTTTTGGGTGGAAATTTATTTCCATTTTTAACCAATTTTCGGGTTTTTGGTCGGGCTTAAAAACGGCAGCCTGACGCCCGGCAGAGGCCGGGGCTTCGGCTCCCTTGCGTAAGGGACCGTATACGAAACGATTAAAGCCGAAAAATCCGAGTTCAGAGCGGGAATTTTTTTTCCCGAAATCGGCCGAAAAATAAAAAAATTCTCCTTTTCCGCCGAGCAGGGCGGCATTCGAACGGGCACGGGAAGCCGCGTCTAACGGTGTAAAAACGGCTTGGCTCCGACGCGGGAGTGCGGAGATATGGCCGTTCAAAGTTGTACTGGAAGTCCGGAAGGAGAAAAATTTGACTGCCTGTAGCCGAAAAAAGTTCCAGCGGTCGGTCACAAAAGTCAAATCCGTCCCGCTGATTTGACACTTGTCATTTCTGGCAGGGGGGATTGGCGGGGTACCTGGAGAATGGTAGGAGGTGGTTTCTCGAGACTTTGTCTGTTTTCCAGATTACTGTCTAGGGCCTCCAGGTCTGCAGAGACCGACCAGGGCTGCCGTCCAACCGACTTTTAACCCTTTTTGGGTGGAAATTTATTTCCATTTTTAACCAATTTTCGGGTTTTTGGTCGGGCTTAAAAAACGGCAGCCTGACGCCTGGCAGAGGCCGGGGCTTCGGCTCCCCTTGCGTAAGGGACCGTATTCGACCCGATTAAGCCCCGAAAATGGATCCAAATGTCGGCCGACCAAGTAAGCTTGCTGGGGAGAGAGACTAAGTGCCGGGCTGGGCACCTCATTAACCAGTGAAAAGTTTTGGCTGCTGGAGAGACTAAGTCCCAGCCTGGGCACATCATTAACCATAAATGAAAAAGGCGAGGCCGAGTCTGGTGCATGGCTAACTGATTAACCAAATTGGCAAGGCCCGGGCTGAAAGTGAATGAGCGACCCGTGGCCAGGGGGCTGGAATGCGGGAGAGAATCCAACCCCCAAAATATGGAAGTCCGATGAGAAAATATTCGGCCGCCTTTTGCGGGCCTCGGGTGTTGCTTCCCGGCCTGGGAAAGTGAGTTGCTCCCGCCGAATTGACATGTGCATTTAACGATTTCGAGACATGATTAACCAAAACGCGGAAGTCCGATGAGAAAATATTAGGGCCCTTCAAGCGGGCCTCCGGTGATGCTTTCCGGCTTGGGAAAGTGAATTGCTCCCGCCGAATTGACATGTGCATTTAACGATTTCGAGACATGATTAACCAAAACGCGGAAGTCCGATGAGAAAATATTCGGCCGCCTTTTGCGGGCCTCGGGTGTTGCTTCCCGGCCTGGGAAAGTGATTTGCTACCGCCAAATTGACATGTGTCATTTCTGGCAAGTGTCTCAGGACATAGTTAATGAGTTGCAGTTTGGGAAATCATTAACCTCGTCGGAAGTCCCGATGAAGAAAAAAAAAAGTGCCATTTGCGGGGATTTGGGTGCTCCTGGTCGGATAGAGGTGGCCGTTTGACCCGCTGATTTGACACTTGTCATTTCTGGCAGGGGGGGTTGGCGGGGTGCCCGGAGATTTTCGGGAACACGATTTTCAGAACAAAATTCACTCAGCGGGAGCACTTTGAAAATGCCCGAAAAGTGTTACTTTGCTAAAAGGCTCATTTTATCAATATAGAGACCTTTCAAAGAGTATTGGAAAGTCATATTAAAGTGGTTTTGTGGCTTTTATGACTTAATGACAAAAAACTCTAAGTGTGAATCTGAAATCGTAGACAGACAGCAGAAACATATAAATAATTCCAGCGTCTAAGTTTCATTTGCTGTCTGTCACACAGGTGCCTCTGAACCGGTCAGGGCCTGTGACCCCACTGAGCTTGTGTTTTGTGGCTTATGCACACGCAGTGTTTGCACCAAGTTCCCCTGTGTTGTGCGCTCAGTGGGCCCGTCCAAGACAGCAGAAACAAGATGTACATGCCAGCGTCTTTAAAGTTTCATTTGTTGTCTTGTCACACAGGTGCCTCTGAACCGGTCAGGGCCTGTGACCCCACTGAGTTGTTTACTGGGGCTAATGCACAAGCAGTGTTTTGTCAGAGAGTTCCACTGTGTTGTGCGCTCAGTGGGTCCGTCTAAAATGACAAGACAGCAGAAACATTCCAGCGAGTTTCATTTGTTGTCTTGTCACACAGGTGCCTCTGAACGGGTCAGGGCCTGTGACCCCCGCTGAGTTGTTTACTGGGGCTAACGCACAAGCAGTGTTTGTCAGAGAGTTCCACTGTGTTGTGCGCTCAGTGGGTCCGTCTAAAATGACAAGACAGCAGAAACATTCCAGCGAGTTCCATTTGTTGTCTTGTCACACAGGTGCCTCTGAGCGGGTCAGGGCCTGTGACCCCATTGAGCTTTGTGAGCAACGTATGCACACGCAGTGTTTGCAACGAGATTCCCTGTGTTGTGCGCTCAGTGGGCCCGTACGACCGATTTGGTGACTCGCGTCCGTAGTGGGAGTCCCCGGGCCGGCCCAGTATAGAGAGAGGCTGGTGTTCAGGCTATTTCGGGGTTTCCTCTCGTTTCTGTCGCTGGTGACAAGACGGGCATGCACACGGCGAGTCAGAGAGAGAGGGTGTCGGCGCAGCTCCCGGTGTTTTCTTCCTTGGCCGCGCCCTTCTCTTTGTCCTTGAAACTCTTTCGCGTGAGTCCGAGACGTCCTGTGATTCTCAGTGGTCCTATTCAAGCAGCGGAGCGGGTGTCTGCCTCTTGTGCACGAAATCTTGTGTGCTCAGTGCGTCCCGTTCTGCTAGCTGAACACGCTATTTCTCTGGCAAATTTGAGCAAAGAAACGCGCACGCAGACAGACACACGCACGCGTGGTGTAGGTTGTTGTTGTGTGAGTGGTTTTTCTTGCCTTGACGGTTACCGGTTGCAAACACAATTAAGTTGAACCCGGCACCAACCTCTCTGTGATGGGGAGGCCATGTGCCCAGCAAGACAAAGCGATTGTTGGTGGTGGTGGTGGTGGTGATGGTGGTGGTGGCTAATAAAGAAAGGTCCTATTTCGCTAGCTTTACCCCGAGCGTGTTCTCGCGACTTGTTTGGTCTTCCGTCCTGACGGTGGTTCCGCGCGCGTGCGCGAGCTCAGCCTGATGCAAAAACACCAAAAAACCCTTCTGTGCCTCACACAAAGTGGTGTGCTAATGGTCCGAGTTGTGTCGTTTGCATCGTATTGGACGGTCGGCCTGGTCGCGAGCCCGGCAAG
>NW_028226949.1:0-21684 GCF_052327205.1 Somniosus microcephalus
CCATATGTGCGGATGTCAGAGCCATTGGCTGTGGCCAGCGTAATACCCCGTGTGCCGCGTTGGATTTCGAGGGCGGAGGCGGGGGTGATGCTGTGCTGGGCCCCTGTGTCGCACAGAAATCGGCGGTTGGTTCTGTCGTCGGTGACGTACAGTAGAGGCCCCTTTTGCCCCGCGGCCATCGCGGGGGCCGGAGCGGGGGGAGGTTTGAAAGTACACGGTGGCGTGCAGCGTTGGGCCCTAGCGCCAAAACGGGTGTGGTAGTAGCAGTGACCCGGAGTGGTAGGGCGGTCGGGCCTAGTGGGCCGGGAAGCCCGCGTGGTCGTTGCCGTGAGGTCGGGCGCGACGTCGCGAGCGGACTGTGCAGAGAGCAGCCGGTCGGCCTTTTTGGCTATGTCATTCAGGTCCGTGGAGCCAGACTCCACAATGAGCGGGCGGATGCTGGCGGGGAGCTGCCGAATGAAAAGCGTGCGAAAGAGGGCGCCGGTGTTTTTGTCGTCCGAGAGAGACAGCATGTGGGAAAGCCGATCCGAGGGTGAAGCGTCACCAAGGCCAGGGAGGTCAAGGAGTTGGCAGTTGCGCTGGTAAGAGGACGTTTGAAATTTTTTAAGGAGTGCAGCCTTCAGATGTTCGTACTTGCCTTCCGGTGGTGGATCCTGCAGCGCTGCCCAAACCTTGGGGACTGTGGCGTAGGTGAGAGAGGAGACGAGGTAGTCGTACTTTGTGGTGTCGACTGTAATGTGTTTCAGCCGGAATCTGGACTCAGCTTGAACAAACCAGGCTTCGGCCAGGTTCTCCCAAAAGTCCGGTAGTTTCACCGTGACTGCGTTTGTTTCCGCCATGCTAGCTTAGGATTTGTCCTGAGCGTCGGGGTCACCAGTGTTGAGATACCGCGGCAAACGTGGGAGTCGAGACCAGAGCTAGTAAAACACAACTGCTTTTATTCTACCTCATGGCAAAGAGAAACTGGAAAAGCCCGCGCATCCACTTAAATACTCCCCAGACAGGAAGTGCTCCCGGCAGCCTGTCCCTGCGGGAAACAAGTTGCTGGAGGAAAGGGCCCCCGGCTGGGGGCGTCTGCTTAAACTGTCCGTGCCGCCGTGAGCGGATTATGTCCAGTGGTGGCGTGTCGCCACATACCCATCTTTCTATACAGGCACAGGGTTTAGAGTGTGGGCCGCATCTCACTTGTAATGGCTTATGGTCAGTTACCAAGTTCAATTTTCGGCCATACACATATGGATGCAGCCTTTCACAAGCCCATACAAGAGCTAAAGCCTCTCTCTCTGTTTGAGTGTATTTCCTCTCACAGTCTGTTAAACTACGACTTACATAGCATATTGGCACCTCTTGTCCCTGTTGGTCCTGGACTAGTACTGCACCTAAACCTGCAGGACTGGCATCTGCTATCACCTTGGTTGGTGCGTCCTTATCAAGATATGCTAAAGTGCCGGCTCTGGCCAACTCTTCCTTGAGTGCACTGAATGACTGTCTCTGTTGTGATCCAAATTTAAATGGTGTGTCTTTTCTCGTCAGGCGTCGCAGTGGCTCTGTTAGCGTTGCAAACTGCGGGATGAATCTGCTGCTGTACCCAACGAGTCCCAAGAAACTCCTCACCTCTGTAGCATTCTCTGGTTCCCGAGCTTCTGCCACCGCTTGCACTCTCTCTGCTGTTGGTCCGATGCCCTTTTCAGACAACAGGATTCCCATGAAAATGAATCGGTCCATGTTGAATTGAATCAAGCATGTAGATACGTCAAATTAAATCAGAGTCAGGCAGACAGGCTTATAACTGCGATGTTCACTTTATTGCGTAAAATGGCCGACTGCCCTTTTCCCGGGTAATTCCCATAATGCAATGCACATTACATTACCGTACGACAATATGGCACCATTCTCAATCTCAAGATGTCCCAGTACTTTTTGAAGTGTAGTCACTGTTGTAATGTAGGAACCACGGCAGCCAATCTGCGCACAGCAAGCTCCCACAAACAGCTAATGACCAGATCATCTTTTTTTTATTCATTCCTGGGATGTGGGCGTCGCTGGCAAGGCCGGCTTTTATTGAGAAGGTGGTGAGCCACCATTTCAGAGGGCAGTTAAGAGTCAACCACATTGCTGTAGGTCTGGAGTCACATACAGGCCAAGACCGGATAAGAGAGTTGCGAGGGGGCCTCGGTTTAAACGTCTCATCTGAAACATGGCACCTCCAACAGTGCGGCACTCCCTCAGCACTGCACTGGGAGTGTCAACCTGGATTTTTGTGCTCAAGTCTCTGGAGTGGGACTTGAACCCACAACCTGCTGGCTCAAAGGCGAGAGAGAGTGCTGCCCACTGAGAAACAACTGAGTCATCTTAGTGATTAAATATTTACTAAAGGAAAATGCAAAACGTATGAGTAAAGAGCAGGGAAATGGGACTAAGCTCTTCCATAGAGCTGGTACACATGGAGATGGCACGATGGGCCAAATGGCTTCCTTCTACGCTGTAAAATTCCATGAGTCGAGGCGCTGCACCACATTGATCTAACCCTGCTCCAATTTTGTTTTAAATTGTATTTGGACTTTTTCTTAATTCTTTCCAGGGATGTGGGCGTCGCTGGCAAGGCCGGCATTTATTGCCCATCCCTAATTGCGCTTGAGAAGGTGGTGGTGAGCCGCCTTCTTGAACCGCTGCAGTCCTGTGTGGTGAATGTGCTCCCACAGTGCTGTTAGGGAGGGAGTTCCAGGATTTTGACCCAGCGACGATGAAGGAACGGCCGATATATTTCCAAGTCAGGATGGTGTGTGACTTGGAGGGGAGCTTGGAGGTGATGGTGTTCCCATGCGCCTGCTGCCCTTGTCCTTTTAGGTGGTAGAGGTTGCGTGTTTGGGAGATGCTGTCAAAGAAACCTTGGTGAGTTGCTGCAGTGCATCTTGTAGATGGTACACACTTATCATCCACTTTGGTAGCAAAAATATAAAAGCAAATTATTATTTAAATGGGGAGAGATTACAAAATGCTGAGGTACAGAGGGATCTGGGAGTCCTTGTACATGAATCACAAAAAGTTAGCATGCAGGTACAGCAAGTAATTAGGAAGGCAAATGGAGTGTTGGCCTTTATTGCAAAAGGAATGGAATGTAAAAGTAGGGAAGTCCTGTTACAACTGTACAGGGTATTGGTGAGACCACACCTGGAGTACTGCGTACAGTTTTGGTCTCATTATTTAAGGAGGGATATACTTGCATTGGAGGCAGTTCAGAGAAGGTTCACGAGGTTGATTCCGGAGATGAAGGGCTTGTCTTATGAGGAAAGGTTGAGCAGGTTGGGCCTATACTCACTGGAGTTTAGAAGAATGAGAGGTGATCTTATTGAAACATATAAGATTCTGAGGGGGCTCGACAGGGTAGATGCAGAGAAGATGTTTCCCCTCGTGGGGGAATCTAGAACTCTGGGCATAATTTCAGAATAAGGGAGCACCCTTTTAAATCGGAAATGAGGAGGAATTTCTTCTCAGAGGGTCGTGAATCTTTGGAATTCTCTTCCCCAGAGAGCTGTGGAGGTTGGGTCATTGAATATATTTAAGGTGGAGATAGACAGATGTTTGAACGCAAAGGGAGTCGAGCGTTATGGGGAGCGGGCAGGGAAGTGGAGTTGAGGCCAAGATCAGATCAGTTATGATCTTATTGAACAGCGGAGCAGGCTCGAGGGGCCAAATGGCCGACTCCAGCTCCTACATCTTATGTTCCTATGTTCTGATGAGCCCACCTATCCACTGTATTCTCTTGGTGCATTTCTAATAACCCTGAATCCCATTTGTTGATAAGAACCTGTCTAGTTCCTTCTTGAAACCCATTCAGGTTTCTTGTTCCATTATCCCGTGCTTTTAAAATCATCTAGCTGTTTGATTTAGGTGCCTGCGTGGCCCAGTGGTAGCACGTACTCTAAGCTGACACTTCAGTGCCATACTGAGGGAGTGCGGCACTGTCGGAGGTGCCGTCTTTCGGATGAGACGTTAAACCGAGGCTCCATCTGTCCTCTCAGGTGGACTTAAAAGATCCCATGGCCAGTATTTTGAAGAAGGGTAGGGGAGTTCCCCTGGGCCAACATTTATCCCCCAACCAACATCACTAAAAAAACCAGATTATCTGGTCATTATTTCATCGCTATTTGTGGGAGTTTGCTGTGCGCAAATTGGCTGCTGCGTTTCCTACATTGCAACAGCGATTACACTTTAAGGAAGTGCTTCATTGGTTGTAAAGTGCTTTGGGGTGTCCTGATGTTGTGAAAGGTCTATCAATGCAAGTTCTTGATGCACTACTGAGAAATTGGAGGGCGTAAATCAAAATTGCCTTGTGCTATTGTTTACCTGGTATCAACATTGGAAAGTTGGTCTTTGCTAAATTCAGCAGCAACCTTTCAGTCGGTCCTTTATCCTTCAACATTGTCCTTGTAATGACCAGACCCTAAACTATTCACCCATTTTTGACGGCAGCACATGGATTGGATCTCAAGGTGCAATATCCTCACTGTTTAACAAAAAATCAATTTGTTTGTGTTTCTAGGCGACACGTGTGAGCATGTTTGTCTATCAAGCTCCAATAGCTCACGTTTGCAAATAGAAGACAATGGGGTAATAAAACCAAGTAATTTAATGTCGGGAGCCGGATAAGAAACAAAAAGGAGAATAAATCTCAGGATTATCATCCAGGTTCATTTCTCACCTTGAAGAACGAGCTGGCTTGACATCTGTTGTGAGGGCGGATTGAAGGTTGTCGTCAGCAGCTGTCCAGTGAAGGTGCAGTGTTACTTGTGTCCATTGCTTCTTTCTTAGTATTACTAATTGGCATCTCATTCTACTCTCTAAAGTGCCTCGGGGCATTAACCATGTGAATAGTGTGTTATAAACCCAGTTTATCTGGGGAGAATCCTGGCGCTAAACCGGGGAGGCAGTTCCCAAAATAGTAATTCTCAATGTCAATTGAAAATGAAAGTTCTTTTAACTTCTGGGGAGCGAAGGGTTAACACTGTGCTGATTGGTTGTGAATTCTAACACCTGTGATTGAAAGGCGATCCAGTTGTTTCTTGGCAAGCCGTGTGGTAATGAGAGTTTGGGAGTTAAGTACTTCCAAAATAAAGCCCATTATAACCCAAGTTAATTACTGTGCCATTAATGTGCAGCCATTCTGTTTGTTAAAGTGTTATTTAGACCCACTTGTGCCTCAGTAGTCAGTGATTATTCAACAGGCTTCACATTCTGCACGTGTGTGTCTTGGTGCCACCCACAATTATCAACGCCTACTATTATTTTATTTTGTCTTGGTATATAAATGGCGTGAGTCACACAACACGAGTCGCCATCTCTGATTGGACGTATTCCTGGCGCTTTCATCACGTGACCTGCTGGATCCAACCGCCTTTTTCCCCCGTCTCCAATATTTTTATAAATGAATGAAAGTGGTCAAAGAAAATGGAAATAAAAAATCATTTTCTTTAATGCCCTGGTGACTTTTATCCCAGGTTTGCTCAAAGCTGCAATTGGGAATGATAGCATAGTGGTTATGTTACCAGACTAGCAATCCAGAGACAGACTTAGATTAAACAATCTGAGAGACATGAGTTTAAATCCCACCACATGGCAGCTGGGGAATTTAAATTCAGTCACGTAAATAAATCTGGAATAAAAAGCTACCATCAGTAATGATGACCATGAAACTATTGGATTGCACTAAAATCCCACCTTGTTCACTAATGTCCTTTAGGGAAGGAAATCTGCTGGCCTATATGTGACTCCAGACCCTGCTGGCCTATATGTGCTCCCTGTGGGAGCACCTTCACCTCACGGACTGCAGCGGTTCAAGAAGGCGGCTCACCACCACCTTCGCAAGGGCAATTAGGGATGGGAAATAAATGCTGGCCTTGCCAGCGAAGCCCACATCCCATGAACGAATAAAAAAAAATCCAGGAGATTAAATTCCTGGAGACTCCGGGACATCCTGCAGAGTTGGAAACCCAACACACGACTCTGCCTCTCAGTACATGCCAAGTGTTGTCTTGTTTCCCCCACTCAATTCTTCACCCCCAGCCCCTCCCCACTAGTATTTGTTTTTGTACCAATTCACTACTTTGTTGGTTAATTGTGTTTGGAGGAGTTCCTTGACGTGGCCTGGGACTTTGAAAGTGCCACTGGTGTTTTAGTGACTGAATAAGCCCAATCCAGGTTTTACTGACTGGGGGATTTGGCAATTTAGTTACTGGAACTTTGGGGATCACATGACAGAATTCCACCAACTTATAATTCCATCCACTGCAACTTTCAGAAGGGAATTAGGTAAATGCTTGAAAAGGAAAAAATTGCTGGGCTACGGGGAAAGAGCGGGAGAGTGGGACTAATTGGATAGTGCATTCAAAGAGCTGGCAGAGGCACGATGGGCTGAATGGCCTCCTTCTGTGCTGTATGATCTTGACCAGTCCCTGAGAGGACATTACCAGCTACAGCGAGAGTTAGTGGTTAGTTTAGATTGTCATGTGTTGGGAGTTGGAGAGCAATTGGCCAGAGGTTTTTCCTGAATTGGCCATGTTTCTTTGTCTGTTTCCAGAGATAGCGTAACTGGTAGGTGGGACAGCAGCATGTGAGGCCCTACTGTCTACTGGATGGGGGGAGCTTAATGGGCCTGATAGTCTTCATCTACTTTTGTATGTCTTTTTGTATGTTTGTATGTGCAGACTGGGGAATCAATCTGGGTCCAGCCTAGTGTGTGGCTCAAAGAGTTCACCCAGTCAGTAACTGAGCCCAGGGACAATCAGAACTCATCTTTTCCCCTTTCTGTTCCCTTCAATGATCCGTGCACAAATCAGGAGACACACAGTAAGTTTGTTCATTTTCAATCCATGTTTATTTTCAGATGTTAAACTTCTCACATTTCAGTTATTGAAAGATGACTTGTACACGAAAAGACTCTCTGGTCCATCCAGCCTTGTCCATCGCAATAAATACACCCCCCACCATGTGATCTCCTGGGAGAGGCGAAAAACCAGACATAAAAACCCAGGCCAATTTGGGAAAAAAATCTGGGAAATTCCTCTCCGACCCCCTTAGGCGATCGAAACTAGTCCAGGAGATCATTATGGCCCAAATATTCTAAGACAATTACTTTCTCACTTCAACTCTGCTAACATCAATTGAACACAATCCCCGAGAGCCTGGTCTTCAACAATCTCCTGTCTAGTTCTGTAGCAGCAGTCACAAACCCAATATTCAGCGATGACGAGAAACTGGTTGGCAGGTTGTCTAGTGTTTCCATTTCTGTCGTTCCAGGTTGAACGAAAACTGTCCCCAATCTTTTCTTTAAAGTGTTAACTGTGACACCATTTAATTTGCTGGGAACATCCGTTCCTAAACATTGACAGGCCGAATTGGGGGTGGAACATGGATCTAATTACTGGGATGCATCGGCACAATTTGCCTGGGGAAAATCTCTTAAGGCGTGACCTTCCCTGTTAAGACATTTTGTTAAGACATCCTAACTTTGAAGGACAAACCCACTTGTTTTTCCCCTCCCTCCCCGACTCCCGTGCAGTGTTAACTTTTAGCACACCCCAGAACCCAATTTGTTGACACCCAAAGAAAACCCAGAACGAGGAAAAGACATACCAACACTCCCCACTAGACCCAAGAGACAACCAGGTGGGTGGCAAATGCCGCGTCACTTGAAGAATGAAGAGGAGCTTACAAGGGAGCAGCTGACATGGGAACAGCTGACAAGGGAGCTGTGATCTTCATTCAGGCATTCTGCACACACAGCTGGCGACTAACCAAGTAGTACAGAGGACGAAGAGGGTGGAGGTACTTGTATGGGAACAGAGGCTTAAATGGCCAGGACAGACACAATAAAGTGAGCATTACCCATGAGTGCCGCACTGCTGGTATACCCTAATCTGACGGGCATTCCATCTCAACTGCCAGGCCATCAATCAGAAGCTGGCAGGATCCAAATCCAGATCCTGACGGTTCAGCTTACTGTTTGGATCTGGCGCTGGCACCCATGAATAACACCCACTTTGATCTATTTGTCCTGGGAGCCGGAGAATCTGTTCGCTTGCAGGTACGGTCCGCCCTCCTCACCCTGAGTACCAGTTGGACAGTGTCCAGCAGTGTGTGGAGGATGTCAGAATGAAAAATTCCCTAAAAAAGGTAGGGTCCTCTATACTCTAAAAATGACATGGATTTCTCCCGTGGGCTCCTGAAATCAAAGTGTGTATTCAACACCCGGGTGTCCCTGAAGCACGGTTTGTGAGGTAACCAAAGGGTTAACCAGAACCACCACCTGCTGCAATTTCCTGGAGCATCCTGGAGATCAGGCAACCCTGAGCAACAGAATCCAGAAACAAAAGCACGAAAGACTGCCGGGCCTCCGCCCCGACAGCCTGAGGTCCTCCAGCAGATTGGTGATTATCCGGTGATGCGAGTAAGTCGATCGACCTGGTAAACCCCCCAAGTCCTGAAGATGTTCTGGACTACCTCAGTGTGGATCATCCACTAGTTAGGGTGGACTACAGAGCAGCTGAGTGTGCCGACTGTTGTGTTGTCGTCCCCGGGCCAAATGTGGCACCAAGAGTGTCACCCCGTCGTTCAAGCACCAATGGGAAGCAATGCGTCAACTTGACAGAGGGACCCAGGAAGGAGGGTCCCACCCTGTTTGTTGACTTAGCGGACCCTTGTCATATTGTCTGTCTGCAGACACACTGACTTACCCTGCACCGAGTCTGAAAGTGGAGATGTCCTATTATACCGTTCACACCCCGAGCCTGTTGAAATGCCAAGTGAAATCACTGGCCGAGAAGACCATTCATCCTGAATGTGGCTCCCACCCATATGTCAAAGCATTCAGCTGATGGCTGTAGCACCAATGTATGGAGAACACTGTGCTCCCAGGACCACCAGCTCTAGTTCAGATGCTGCGACAAAGGAGACCTGTGGATACATTACTGGCAGAGTGATGGTCATCCAGAAGGCTCAACTGGAGAAATACCCCCAACAGTTGAGCCTTCTGGATGACGATCACTCGCTCTCAGTGTGGATGGTAGAAGACCTGCCAGTATGCCCACTAGTAGATGGTTCCTCTGATGGACAAACCAAACATCCAGAGTGATCCACTTCCACAGGGAAGTACTGGAAATAGCCCACCCACACAACTCTGAGGTGGGCTATCCAGGCATGATCACTGCTGGGGGAGGTGGAGCTGGACAGGGTCTCGAGTGTTACTTGTGAGCTACCTGCATTCCAGGTCCTAATCTGGAATGGCGGGCTAGCAAGATACAAAGGACATTGTGCTCCGGATAAGGCCTTGAATAGGCTGGTGGGGGTGAATGGATTGGTGGTGGTGAGTGGATGGTGGTGGTGAATGGATTGGTGATGGTGAGTGGACTGGTGTTGGCGAGTGGAAGGGGCCTGTAGATGGGGTGGGCTAAGCTACAAAGTGAGCAGTGCCCTCCCACCCTTGTGTGTCAATTTGGGAATGCCTGAAGGTTCTGCTACAGCAGATCCTCCACTTGCTCGCCAAAGAAGACCTCAGCACCAATGGGCATCTGCAGAACCTGAAGGATCCCCAAGGTGTGAGGACAAACTAAGTGGCGATGCAAGATCCACTGGATGATAGATCCTGCTCCTACATTGAGAGCACCCACACAGTCTGCTGCTGCAGCAGATACTCTCTGAAGGTGGTCCTCTCTGGCAGGGATTGCTCCCTCAACTCACCTACTGGTCAGTGAAGCCAGCCCCAGTGGATTTGATGGCAGGGAATTCGGGATATGCGCCAAACACTGCAGGAAGGTCCGCCAGACCCACATGTCCCACCATTTGGATTCTGGTGGGTGGAACAGGACTAGTTTCCTGGGCAGTTCCCTTCCTTCTGAGGCTTTCACGACTGAAGTTCACCAGCTGTACCAGCGAAACTTAAGTTGTGAGGCAGAGTGGCGGGGCTGTCAACCTTGGCCATAACTGGGGCGCGCCTATCAAGTCTGCCCAAACCGCCTTGGAAATTGGGAGGGGGAATCCAACAAAGGTCGATGCCTGAGGCCTTTGCAAGACCCCAGGTAAAGACTCAACCCCCACAAGTGATGGGACTTCCAGAACTCACAGTTTCAGACTCGAAGTCACCCTTGCTTTGAATACATGGACAAACCTCAACGCACGGAAGCCGTGGTCAACTCAGGCTCCCAGTTTGGTTTCTGGAGCGCACGCACCCTCCCTGGGAGTGCCTCTCGAGTGTCGTAGGGAGCGGCTGAAGGTGGGTCCACAGTGGTGGGTGGGAGCTACAGATCTATAAATAGAGATCTGCAGCTGCACTCACCAAAGTGGACGTCACCCACAGCATAGGTGACCCTGTGTAGGGTCGAGTCCACCGAGGGTGGTGCCCCCAAATGAGCTGGCGCCAACTGGAGACAATGTCCCGGGGCTGCGTTGGTGTCACCAGAGGGGACGGATGCCTCTGGGGAAGGACACACCAACAGTAGCTGGTGGCGCTTGGGGGAACCAGCCTGATTCTGGCACCAGTAGGCACGGACACCTCCGAACCAGCTGGTGCCAGAGGAGGATTCTCCCTCTATCCTGGGAGGCCTCAGTACAAATGGTACCGGGGTTTCACCCGATGTAGTTGACTGGGATGGATTGGCTTTAACCAGCTCATCCCATTCCACACCATCGAGGCAACAACCGGAGCGTCCACCCTTGAGACTTTCCTGTTCAGTCCCAACACTTGGACCACCGGTCGACATCGGTCGGAGATGACTGTATGGACTGGGCCCTATCCAGTGCCAGTGCAGTTAACCCCGAGCAATGCCGAACTGAGCCTGGAGTTGGAGCAGGGTTGGTGCTTGATGCCGATGCGGGGACCTGAGTGCTGGACGTGAAGGTCCAGCCCAGGGGAGAACTAGGGAGGAGGGAGAGGGGCGTGGGAAATTTTTAAAAATGGGAAAGAAACGTGCCAGAAGGGAAAGAGTTGGTTTAACACCATCTCCAATCATTGGCTGCGAGTTTAAATGGATCTGTTATTGGCCGTCAAATAAAGAAATTAAAAGATGTACAGTTGACACTAAAGAAATGGATGGGTTGAGGGGTATTTCAGTGTTGCTGTTTCCTCCTTTGTGGTATCTCTGCTGGCATTGATGTGATGTCAGGATGTGTGATCCAGGTGTCTTTGTGGTTTTGTTACTGACAACTTGTGGTAAACCACGTTCACTATCGTTAGCACTGTTCACCACTGTTCGTTATAACTGTATCACTGACCACTATTGTATCACGGTACGAGGTCGCCTCTTGCCACACTGCTATACCTGGGATGACCACTGCCGACTCCGCCTTGGCTCCACCCACCAGGCCAGGTATAAAGGTGAGCGACTGGCTGGTATTCCTCCTGCTTGGATCGGATCACCCACGAGAGTGGGCTGTTATTTAGTCAATAAAAACCTTTAGTCACCTTCGTAACTCTTCGCCTTTTATTGGAGGAATTGATAGGTATATCAATTTTATTGACTAAATTTAATGATGTCCGACAACGAGTCACAACCGGCGGAGGAGCCACCAGCGCAGCTCCCAGGAGCACAGCCACACCAGCCAGCTTGGCTGCGAGCCCTCAGACCGCCGTACCTGGACCTGAACCCACGAGCAGCAAACTCAGCCGCAGACTTTAAACACTGGCTGGTCTGCTTCGAATCATACCTGAGAGAATCCAGCGTCCCTCAGGCATCCAAACTAAGTGTCCTGCAGGCACAACTGAGCCCGAGAGTATACACTCTCATCGAGGACATGACTACCTACGAGACCGCCATCAACCTGCTGAAACAGAAGTACCGGACCCCGGTAAACTACATGTACGCTAGGCACCTCCTAAGATCACGGCCGCAACAGCCAGGAGAATCAGTAGCCGAATTCTCACAGGCGCTATATGCACTCGCCAGGAACTGTGACTTTAAATCGGTGTCGGCAGCCGAAAATACTGAAGATAATATCCGCGACGCATTCCTGAAAGGCCTACGGTCCGAGTACTCACGGCAAAGACTGCTGGAAGCTAAAGACCTCAGCATGGAAAAAGCTGAAGCCCTCGCTATCTCCCTGGAAGTGGCCCACCAAGATCAGGAAGCATTCACCAGGTACTGCTCGCGACCCTGGGACTCGGGCCCGACCCCTACCACAGCACCCTTCCCAGCGCCGCCCCCGGGACCTACCTCTGCGTCGGCGTCCCGGACCCGACCGGCCCCGCCACCCCCGGCACCGGCCCCGACATCGGGCATCCGCGATCGGGCCGCCGGCTGTTTTTTTTTGTGGCCAGGAGAAGCACCCGAGGTCGCGCTGCCCAGCCAAGAACTCCATATGTAGAACCTGCCTGAAGAAAGGCCACTTCTCCAAGGCCTGCAGGAGCGGATCCTCAGAGGCCAGCAGTGCCGCATGCGAACTATGGGGGCGGCCATCTTCGTTTAGGGCAACTGAGGCCAGCATCCCCACACATGAGTCATGGGGGCGGCCATCTTTGTTTAGGGCAACTGAGGCCAGCATCCCCACACATGAGTCATGGGGGCGGCCATCTTTGATTAAGGCAACCGACCCCAATAGTGCCTCATGGGGCCCTACCTCGTGGGAGACGCCATTTTACTCACCACGCCCGACCGCCTCGCCCGCAGATGACAACGACTCGCTCAGCTACACACTAGCTTCCGTCACCCTGGACCAAGCCCGCCCGCACCATCTGTCCAAGTCAATGATGGACATCAAAGTGAACGGCCACGCCACGACCTGCCTGTTCGACAGCGGAAGCACGGAGAGCTTCATCCACCCAGACACGGTGAGCCACTACTCCCTCTCTGTCCTACCAACGCGCAGCCGAATCTCGATGGCATCGAGGTCCCACGCCACGGACATCAGCGGCTACTGTGTCGTGACCCTGTCGGTTAAGGGCACGGAGTATAAAAACTTTAAACTCCTCGTCCTCCCCCATCTCTGCGCTGCCGTCCTACTAGGGCTGGACTTCCAATCCCACCTCCAAAGCGTAACCCTAGCATACGGTGGACCCCTCCCCCCACTCACAGTCAACAACCAGCAAACGTTAAACCGCCCACCGCGTAACACCTGCAGCCTCTCCACCCTCAAGGTCCCGCCACCCTCTCTGTTTGCTAACCTTACCCCTGACTGCAAACCCGTCGCTACCAAAAGCAGGCGGTATAGCGCCGGGGACAGAGCCTTCATTAGCTCTGAGGTGCGGCGCCTCCTGAAAGAGGGCATTATCGAGGGGAGCAGCAGCCCCTGGCGTGCCCAGGTCGTAGTCGTAAAGACCGGCGATAAAAACCGCCTGGTCATCGACTACAGCCAGACCATAAACAGATATACCCAGCTGGACGCATACCCCCTCCCCCGCATATCTGACATGGTCAATCAGATTGCACAGTATAAAGTATTCTCGACCATCGACCTGAAGTCGGCCTACCACCAACTCCCTATCCACCCTGAGGACCGCCAGTATACCGCCTTCGAGGCGAATGGGCGCCTATACCACTTCCTTAGGGTCCCCTTCGGTGTCACTAATGGGGTCTCGGTCTTCCAAAGGGAGATGGACCAGATGGTTGACCAGAACGAACTGCAGGCTACATTCCCCTACCTAGATAACGTCACTATCTGCGGCCGCGACCAGCAGGAACATGACGCGAATCTGGAGAAATTCCTCCGTACGGCCCAACGGCTGAACCTCACCTACAATAAGGAGAAATGCGTGTTTAACACCACGCGCCTTGCCATCCTCGGCTGCGTAGTGGAGAACGGAATCATCGGCCCCGACCCAGAAAGAATGCGCCCCCTCATGGAGCTACCCCTCCCCCACTGCCCTAAAGCACTTAGGAGAACCCTGGGGCTTTTCGCCTACTATGCCCAATGGGTACCCAATTACGCGGACAAAGCCAGACCCCTCCTGAAAGCCACTTCCTTCCCCCTCACGGAGGAGGCGTGCGCGGCCTTCTCCCTCATTAAGGGAGACATAGCCAAGGCCACGATGCACGCAGTGGACGAGTCCATCCCCTTTCAGGTGGAGAGCGACGCCTCCGACTTCGCCTTAGCCGCCACCCTAAACCAGGAGGGGAGGCCAGTGGCCTTCTTCTCAAGGACCCTACAGGGCCCCGAGATCCGACATTCGTCGGTCGAGAAAGAGGCCCAGGCGATCGTGGAGGCAGTACGGCGCTGGAGGCACTACCTGGCAGGCAAACGATTTACCCTCCTCACCGACCAGCGTTCGGTGGCTTTCATGTTTAATAACAAGCTGAAGGGCAAAATCAAGAATGACAAGATTTTGAGATGGAGAATCGAGCTCTCCACCTACGATTATGAGATCTTGTACCGGCCAGGCAAGCTGAACGAATCCCCTGATGCCCTTTCACGAATGACATGCGCCAGCGCGCATATCGATAGGCTTCAGACCCTCCACGACCAGCTCTGCCACCCCGGAGTCACCAGACTCTACCATTTCATTAAGGCCCGCAACCTGACCTACTCCATCGAGGAGGTCAGGACCATGACCAGGAACTGCCAGACCTGTGCGGAGTGCAAACCGCACTTCTATAGGCCGGACCGAGCAAGCCTGATCAAGGCCACCCGCCCCTTCGAGCGCCTGAGCATCGACTTTAAGGGGCCCCTCCCGTCCTCTGACCGTAATGTGTACTTCCTCAACATCGTTGATGAGTACTCCCGTTTCCCCTTTGCCTTCCCCTGCCCCGACATGACCAGTAGCACGGTCATTAAGTGCCTGAATGCCCTCTTCGCCTTGTTCGGGTTCCCGAACTATATACACAGCGACCGGGGCTCCTCCTTCATGAGCGAGGAACTCCGGCAATTCCTCCTAGAGAGAGGTATTGCAGCAAGCAGGACCACCAGCTACAACCCCAGAGGTAACGGTCAGGTGGAAAGAGAGAACGCGACGGTATGGAAGGCCGTCCTCTTAGCCTTAAAGTCTAAGGGCCTCCCAACCTCCCGCTGGCAAGAAGTCCTCCCGACAGCGCTGCACTCCATCCGGTCATTACTTTGCACGGCCACTAACACCACCCCCCATGAACGAATGTTCGTTTTCCCCAGGAAGTCGACTACGGGAACCACTCTACCAACCTGGCTGACCGCCCCGGGGCCGGTCTGGCTGCGGAAACACGTGAGGACCCATAAAACGGACCCCCTGGTCGAGAGGGTGAACCTCCTGCACGCCAACCCCCAGTACGCCTACGTGGCGTACCCAGACGGGCGGGAGGACACTGTCTCCCTACGAGACCTCGCACCCTCAGCCGATCCGGAAACACCGCCACCACCCCCCCCAACCTCAGTCCAGGTAGACGGCATGCCGGAACCCCACGAGCCCTCGCCGACCACGCAAACACCAGCATCAACACCGGATAAGGCACCAGCACCGGATAAGGCAACACCACCGCTGCGGCGATCGGAGAGGCTTACGAAGCCTCCGGACAGACTGACCTACCAGAATTGGTAGTACACTTCACCCCGCCGGACTTAATTCTAAACAAGGGGTGAATGTGGTAAACCACGTTCACTATCGTTAGCACTGTTCACCACTGTTCG
Source organism: Somniosus microcephalus (assembly GCF_052327205.1). Lineage (NCBI taxonomy): Eukaryota > Metazoa > Chordata > Chondrichthyes > Squaliformes > Somniosidae > Somniosus > Somniosus microcephalus. Next base: position 15,580 of record NW_028226949.1, read on the forward strand.
TTATAACTGTATCACTGACCACTATTGTATCACGGTACGAGGTCGCCTCTTGCCACACTGCTATACCTGGGATGACCACTGCCGACTCCGCCTTGGCTCCACCCACCAGGCCAGGTATAAAGGTGAGCGACTGGCTGGTATTCCTCCTGCTTGGATCGGATCACCCACGAGAGTGGGCTGTTATTTAGTCAATAAAAACCTTTAGTCACCTTCGTAACTCTTCGCCTTTTATTGGAGGAATTGATAGGTATATCACAACTTTAGTCTGTTGGTAGTTTGATGAAACTGTCCATTTCCTCTCACTCGTCCTGACACCAACCTGTACCTGTGGCAGAAGAAGAAATGACAAAAATCACTGGATTGCAACAAGGACAACGACAGGCATTTTATCGCTCCCCTCGTATAGTAAACCATATAACCTGTAAAAGGATTTATCAAATTCCCTTTAAAAAGTCAACACCTGGGCCAGCGTCGAGCTGTGTGGGCAGGTACCAAGCTCGGTCAAGGCAGCTCCAGTGGCATTACTGCCCAGGAGTACATTCTTCGAGTCTTAACCCTGAGCTCTCAGTACTGGTGAACACTTTGAGAAACTGATTATTCAGTTGTTCACTCTCCCTGTCAGCCTCTCCTCTTATTTAGAGCCGTTCATTCAACACCAATCAGCGGTTTCAAGAGGGACGCTCTTGACTTTTTAAATGGTCGGGCTGAGCTGTCCCACAGACTATCCCCGTGTCCAGGACAAGTTGATCAGAACAACCAGCATGAACTGACCTGCTTTCAGTTTCCAGGATTTGAGCCTTTATATCTGCACGGATTTTGCTGTAACTGACTCTGACTTTCACGGGGAATGATACAAGCTGGAAGTACAGCTCCAAACACAGTTAGTCACAGTCAGTAAATAGTTGTCTACATTTACAGATCAGGGAGTGAGCATTAAACTCCAGGACTGGGAGGAGACGGTCAGTGAGGAGTGGGGCTCAGTAACCATCAGTAACCAGGCTCCGGGATTCAGACTACCTATGAGCAACGCTATGGAAGAACTACCAATAACAAACTGAACTATTCCACCTGACTGTGCATCAATATTACTGTATCTGATAAACTGTTCATATTGCTCATTATGACTTTCACTAATAATACAAGATAAACAGGTTAAGACATAGGAACATAGAAACATAGAAGATAGGAGCAGGAGTAGGCCATTCGGCCCCTCGAGCCTGCTCCGCCATTCAATGAGATCATGGCTGATCATCCAAATTCAGTACCCTGTCCCTGCTTTCTCCCCATATCCCTTGATCCCTTTAGCCTCAAGACATATATCCAACTCCTTGAATATATTTAATGAATTGGCCTCAACTGCCTTCTGTGGTAGAGAATTCCACAGGTTCACCACTCTCTGGGTGAAGAAATTCCTTCTCATCTCTGTCCTAAATGGCTTACCCCTTATCCTTAGATGGTGACCCCTGGTTCTGGACTCCCCAACCATCGGGAACATCCTTCCTGCATCTAGTCTGTCTAGTCCTGTTAGAATTTTATAAGTTTCAATGAGATCCCCTCATTCTTCTAAACTCCAGCGAATATAAGCCCAATCAACCCAATCTCTCCTCATACGTCCATTCCTGAGATCCCAGAAAGACAAACCTTTCAAAGTTCACGAATTCTGTCCAAGCCGCTGGTTGATGATGTTTCAATTGTTCGTGTTGTCTTCACAGAGCAAAGCTGTTCAGATGTTCGAGCCGACCGCATTCAGTCCTAGACAGATCAGACTCAGTGCAGTTCCCTTGCCTTTACAAACTGTTGTTATCTCAGCCTGGCTAATATTTATCTACTTTACAAAGCTATTGTGATGTCTCATCTCAGTGTGATGTGCAGTGTGAGGGTGGGGCTTACTCGGTTATGTCACGGTTTGACCTCACCTTGAAACCATATATGGGAAAAACCTTTGGGCTTTACTTAAGTTAAACTGACTTGTTTCGCTAGAAAGCAATAACAGGTTTCCATGTGGTTATGACCCATAGCACAGGGTGCGTGGGCGATGGGCAGTGATGGGATTGTTTGCCTTCTACCAATTATGTTAAGTAATTGCATACATTTAAAGCAACAGGAGCCGGCCATTCAGCCCCTCGAGCCTGCTCCAGTATTCAATTAGACCATGGCTGCTCTGCACCTCAAATCCATTTACCTGTCTTTGTTTGATATCTCTTGATCAACTTAGGAACAGGAGGAGGCCTTTCAGCCCCTCGAGTCTGTTCTGCCAAAGCATGGCTGACCTGTATGTTAACTCCATTTCCCCGCCTTGGTTCCACATCCCTTAAAACTCTTGCCTAACAAAAATCTATCAATCTCATTTTTGAAGTTTTCAATTGACCCCCAGCCTCAATAGATATGGGGGGAGAGAGTTCCACAATTCCGCTAGCCTTTGGGAGAAGAAGTGCTTCCTGACATCACATCCCTGACCAGGCTAACTCTAATTTTAATCTCATGCCCCTTTGTTCTGGATTTCCCCGCCAGAGGAAATCGTTTTTATCGATCTACCCTACCAACTCTTTGAACATCTTAAACACCTCAATTATATCACCGTTTAATATTCTATACTAGAGGGAATACAAGCCCAGTCTGTGCAACCTGTCCTCATAATTTAACCCTCTGGAAGTCCACACATACAAGATCCAGAGACACTCCCTTGTCCATGTTACTGACCTCCTCCGAAAGGTTATTAGATCAGTCAGACATGACCGGCCCTTCACAAATCCATGCTGACACTCATTGACTACCTATGAGCAATGGCATGGGAGGTCTACCAATGATAAGTGGTTGTCTACATTTACAGATCAGGGAGTGAGCACCAAAATCAAGGGCTGGGAGGAGCCGGTCAACAGTGAGGAGCTGAGAGTGGGGCTCAGTAACCAAGCTCTCGGCCCCAGACTGCCTGTGAGCAACGCCATGGAAGATCTACCAATCACAATGAACTATTCCACCCGACTGTGCACCAATATTACTGTATCTGTTAAACTGCTCATATTGCTCACTGCGACTTTCACTAATAATACATGATCAACAGGTTAAGACAAACCTTTCCAAGTTCACCAGCTTCTGTCCAATCAGCTGGTTGATGATGTTTTCATTGTTCATGTTCCCTTCACAAAGCAAAGAACATAAGAACATAAGACGTAGGAGCAGGGGTAGGCCATTCAGCCCCTCGAGCCTGCTCCGCCATTCAATAAGATCAAGGCTGATCTAATCTTGGCCTTAACTCCACTTCCCTGCCCACACCCCATAACCCTTGACTCCCTTACAATTCAAAAATCTGTCTATCTCCACCTTAAATATATTCAATGACCCAGCCTCCACAGCTCTCTGGGGAAGAGAATTCCAAAGATTCACGACCCTCTGCGAGAAGATATTCCTCCTCATTTCTGATTTAAAAGGTGATATACCTATCAATTCAGTTCATGAAAAGCGACGAGTTAAGTTAGTAACTATAGGTTTTTATTGGCTAAATAACAGAGCCCACCCTCGTGGGTGATCGGATCCAACAAGGAGGAATACCAGCCAGTCGACCACCTTTATACCTGGGCAAGCAGGCGGAGCCATGGGCGGAGTCAGCTGTGGTCAGCCCAGGTATAACAGCGTGGCAAGAGGTGACCTTGTGTAGTGATACAACAGTGTAAACAGTGATAACCATAGTGTAACGATATAAAAAGTGATAACCATTGTGTAACGATAGTGAACGATAAAAGTGGTTTACCACAAAAGGGTGCCCCCTTATTCTGAAATTATGCCCCCTAGTTCTAGATTCCTCCATGAGGGGAAACATCCGCTCTGCATCTACCCTGTCAAGCCCCCTCAGAATCTTATATGTTTCAATAAGATCCCGTCTCATTCTTCTAAACTCCAATGAGTATAGGTACAACCTGCTCAACCTTTCTTCATAAGACACACCCTCCTTCATAGAAACATAGAAACATAGAAGATAGGAGCAGAAGTAGGCCATTCGGCCCCTCGAGCCTGCTCCACCATTCAATGAAATCATGGCAGATCATCCAAATTCAGTACCCTGTCCCTGCCTTCTCCCCGTATCCCTTGATCCCTTTAGCCTTAAGAAATATATCCAACTCCTTCTTGAATATATTTAATGAATTGACCTCTACTGCCATCTGTGGTAGAGAATTCCACAGGTTCACCACTCTCTGGGTGAAGAAATTCCTCCTCATTTCTGTCCTAAATGGCTTACCCCTTATCCTTAGACTGTGACCCCTGGTTCTGGACTCCCCGACCATCGGGAACATCCTCCCTGCATCTAGTCTGTCCAGTCCTGTCAGAATTTTATAAGTTTCAATGAGATCCCCTCTCATTCTTCTAAACGCCAGCGAGTATAAGCCCAATCGACCCAATCTCTCCTCATACGTCATTCCTGCCATCCCAGGTATCAGCCTGGTGAATCTTCGCTGAATTCCTTCCATGGCAAGAACATCCTTCCTCAGATAAGGCGACCAAAACTGCACACAATACTCAAGGTGTGGTCTCACCAAGGCCCTGTACAACTGCAGCAAGACATCCTTGTTCCTGTACTCAAACCCTCTCGCTACGAATGCCAACATACCATTTGCCTTCTTAACCGCCTGCTGCACCTGCATGCTTACCTTCAGCGACTGGTGCACAAGGACACCCAGGTCTCGTTGCACTTCCCCTTCTCCCAATCTATTGCCATTCAGATAATAATCTGCCTTCCTGTTTTTGACACCAAAGTGGATAACCTCGCATTTATCCACGTTATATTGCATCTGCCATGCTTCTGCCCAATCACCCAACCTGTCCAAATCATCCTGGAGTTTCTTGGCATCCTCCTCACAGCACGCACGCCCACCCAGCTTTGTGTCATCTGCAAACTTGGAGATATTACATCTAGTTCCCTTGTCCAGATCATTAATATATATTGTGAATAGCTGGGGTCCTAGGACCGATCCCTGCGGTACCCCACTAGTCACTTCCTGCCACTCGGAAAAAGAATCGTGTAAAGTTAAGGCACATGGGATTGGGGGCAAGGTACTGACTTCGATAGAGAACTGGTTGGCATACAGGAAGCAAAGAGTTGGAATAAACGGGTCTTTTTCTGAGTGGCAGGCAGTGACTAGTGGGGTACCGCAGGGATCGGTCCTAGGACCCCAGCTATTCACAATATATAGTAATGATCTAGACGAGGGAACTAGATATAATATCTCCAAGTTTGCAGACAAAGCTGGGTGGGCGTGTGTACTGTGAGGAGGATGCCGAGAAACTACAGGATGATTTGGACAGGTTGGGTGATTGGGCAGAAGCATGGCAGATGCAGTATAATGTGGATAAATGCGAGGTTATCCACATTGGTGGCAAAAACAGGAAGGCAGATTATTATCTGAACAGCAATAGATTGGGAGAAGGGAAAGTGCAACGAGACCTGGGTGTCCTTGTGCAGCAGTCGCTGAAGATATGCATGCAGGTGTAGCAGGCTGTTAAGAAGGCAAATAGTATGCGAGAGGGTTCGAGTACAGGAACAAGGATGTCTTGCTGCAGTTGTACAGGGCCTTGGTGAGACCACACCTTGAGTATTGTGTGCAGTTTTGGTCGCCTTATCTGAGGAAGGATGTTCTTGCCATGGAGGGAGTGCAGCGCAGATTCACCACTGATACCTGGGATGGCAGGAATGACGTATGAGGAGAGATTGGGTTGATTGGGCTTATACTCGCTGGAGTTTAGAAGAATGAGAGGGGATCTCATTGAAACTTATAAAATTCTAACAGGACTAGACAGACTAGATGCAGGAAGGATGTTCCCGATGGCGGGGGAGTCTAGAACCAGGGGTCACAGTCTAAGGGGTAAGCCATTTAGGACAGAGATGAGGAGGAATTTCTTCACCCAGAGAGTGGTGAACCTCTGGAATTCTCTACCACAGAAGGCAGTTGAAGCCAATTCATTAAATATATTCAAGAAGGAGTTAAATATATTTCTTAAGGCTAAAGGGATCAAGGGATATGGGGAGAAAGCAGGGACCGGGTACTGAGTTTGGTTGATCAGCCATGATCTCATTGAATGGTGGAGCAGGCTCGAGGGGCCGAATGGCCTACT